>NC_061118.1:79259306-79567891 GCF_002878395.1 Capsicum annuum | reverse complement strand
CATCCCAGAAGTTGATATGTTGAGTATACTGGAAGCGAGTCATACTTCCCTAGTTGGAGGTCACCATGCAGGTGATTGGACTGCAAAGAAAGTGCTTCATAGTTCTACTATTGGCCCTCTTTATTCAAAGATGTCTATGAGTTTGTGAAGAGGTGTGACCAATGTCAAAGGCAAGGGTCCATCTCAAAGCACCATGAGATGCCAATGTCTAAAATGCCGGAGGTAGAGTTATTTGATGTTTGGGGCATTGATTTCATGCGTCCCTTCATGAATTCATTTGGGATAAAGTACATATTAGTAGATGTTGACTACGTGTTAAAATGGGTTGAGGCAGTGGCTCTGGCGGATAATAAAGGAAAGCGGGTTATTGCATTCTTAAAGAAAAATATCTCCTGTCGCTTTGGGGTACCACGTGGAGGATCACACTTTTGCAATAAGATATTCAGAGCCGCCTTGGCAAAATATGGAGTCAAACAGCATAAGGTGGCTACTCCATACCACCAATAGACCAGTGGGTAGGTAGAAATCTCTAATCGAGAAATCAAAGCTATCCTTGCCAAGACTGTAAATGCTAGCAGGAAAGATTGGTCTAGGAAGCTGGATGATGCCTTATGGGCATATAGATCAACTTTAAATACACCAATTGGCATGTCACCATACCAATTGGTTTGTGGCAACGCGTGTCGTTTGCTGGTTAAACTGGAGCATAAAGCACTGTAGGCACTGAAGCTACTTAATCTAAACTGGAATGAGGTAGCGGACATAAGATTGGGGCAGCTGAATTAGATGGATGAGTTCCGCCTTGGAGCCTATGAAAGGGCTGAATTGTACAAAGAAAGAATAAAGAAGTACCATGACCGTAGAATTGAAAAGCAGGATTTTCAGAAAGGTGACGTGGTGCTCTTCTTCAACTCTCGACTCAAGATTTTTCTACGTAAGCTCAAATCCAAATGGTCTGTCCCATTTAGAGTTAAGAAAGTCTACTCATCTAGAGTAGTGGAACTCAAAAATGAAGATGGAAGTGTCTTTAAAGTTAATGGGCAGCATGTAAAACTGTATATCGGTACAACAGACTCGATGAAGAGAATTGCGATACTCTATCTCGATGAAGTTTGAGTAATTGAGATAAATGAGTCATGCCATGATAATAAATCAGGTTCTAGTGGGAGGAAACCCACATTGTTTGTTTTAAAGGATTAGTTTAAGTTATTTTTTGTTTTATGCAAGCTGAAGGGTTTGTGTAAGTGTCTAGGTAGGACAATGCTGTAAAACAAAGCTGAAAGAATTTAGGTAAACCAACGGATTAGCCAACGGACCGTTGCAGACTCGAAGGGCCATCATAGGAGCCGTTGCAATAAATTCTAGAAACCAAGATACTGGAAAAATAGCGACGAGTTGACCGACAGACCATCGTAAGCTCGATGGATCATCGGCCCAACCATCGCCAGTATGTCTCCATGTAAGTTTACTGGAAAGGGATGACGTATTAACAGGCGGATCATCGAACATGTGATGGACTGTCGATGGAACATCGCATGAAACCCTATTTCAGTGGGTCGGGTTGAATTAATTTAAATAGATGGATTTTTTATTTTTTTTCAATTCAAGTGGGTTTAAATGGATAATTTAAAGTGGTTAAATAACTCCCCAATGGTTCAAGTGCCTAAGACTACTTAGTATCCCTGTATTCAACGTATCTGAGACTTTCTATTACCATCTTAAACTTCTCCTCTTCCTTTCCCCCATCTATTTAAACTTCTTCTCCTCTTTGTTCTTTCAATCACAAGCAACAAAAGTCCCCACAAAAGTAAGGTATCATATTGTGTTTTGTGTTAAGAGGGAAAGTCGGGATAAGTGATCAAGTACTACAACATAAGGTATGATATCTCCATTACTCTCTAAGTTATTCAACACTAAGAACCATGAAAGCATGTGAAAGCTACAATGTTGGAATAACACTCTTTAATTTTGAGTCATCCTATGGTAGCCTGATCTTAGTTAAAATTCATCAAAATTTATCATGGGTGAAGTCTGAGTAGCCCATGGATCAAGAAAAGCAAAAGTAGTAATGTATTATTGATGTAAATGTCCTAAGAATAATGTTTACACTAAAAGCATGTAAAGTGTTTAATAAAATGCCGAAATAAGGTCTGAAGTTGAAAATGGCACGCGACGATCAATGCGATGGACTGTTGGATACCTGATGACCCATCGCCTAATACCATCGCAACTTTCTCAGAAATAGAGTTACTTGAATATCCCCGATGGTTTGGGTCGACAGACCATCGCCCTAAGCGTCGCTAGTCAAAATTTTTACTGTCATTTGGTTTGAGTTTGTGGAGTGATAAATACTGCACTTTCAAGTACTATGGCTAACAAATTACCACCAACCAAAGGCAGGGGTAGAGGCCAACAAGCAAGAAAAGGGCCCTCATATAGTTCGGATGCACTAGCATGCAATACTAGGTAAAATCATCAAGTGATTTCTTCATCCTCCCAGTCTGATGAAGAGGGTGAAAATAGTAACAGCAGTAGCTCAAGTTCCATTCTAGTTGAAGAATGGGTTGAAATACCTAAGCCTATCTAAGAGGAGATTCTTGAACAGGACCCAAACATAGTTTGACGCAAGGACCCGCAACTGCAAGAGGATATGAGATGGCAAGTCAAAGGGGCTCAGGAGCATTTCTACAAAGGACTCACACTAACAGACAGGTTGGACACAAAGAGGCCTATTTTTAGGAGTATCAAATTGTTACAACAACCTTGCATGAGTACCCAGAACTTGAGCGTCGATTTAATAAATATAAGTTGGCATGGATGAGCAGGCCACTTGGATCCAAAAAACTAAACTTGGTACATAAGTGTTTTGCCAATTACTTGGCATTGTTGGAGAAGAACCGTCCACTAGGCGCGTCATTATCTGACAAGAACAAGCTTGATATAGTTCCTATTCGTTGACTTGATATAGATATCTCAGAGCACACATTGAATAGATTCTTGTTCGAGCCTGAATTCTAGATACTAGGTGCAATCCCAAAATGGGAACATCGACTAGTCGTAGCAAACACACAAAGGACATGGCTATCTAGATTATTGACATATGAAGGAGAGCCTGTATGGTTGCACAACCCACGTGAATAGATATCTAAGTCATCCCTGAGCTTTAGGGCTAAGTTCTGGTGGGCAATTGTGAGATTGAGACTGATGCCGACCGAAGGTGATTACCGCTTAGAGGTCACTAAACTTGTAATCATTTTTGTATTGATTGATGGATTAACAGTAAATTTCGGCCACCTTATTGTTGATGAGTTGTTCTTCCAAGCTCACAAGACCATGACTGTGCTTCCATTTCCTTGTCTTATCACTGAGTTATGTAAGCAAGCAAATGTTTCTTTAATTATTGGAATTGATAATGAGGTTCGGGAAGTGCATATACAAGATATTAAAAAGAAAAGGGATGAATCAAAGTTTGATATGCAAGTTAATAGGACCCTAGCTCAGCAAACTCAGTCGGTGCCAATTCCTGAATCATCTGAGGTTCCTTCAGGTATGTCATTGCCTCTAGCTACATGCATACCTTCTACCACCTCTACAAGTTCAGCTTCAATGCCCATGGGTGGAACTGTAGATTCTGCATCAGTTCCACCTTAATATTCAGAATACGGGTTGAACTAGGAGAACTTTACAAAGGTAGTACGGGCATAAAAAGGGGTAGAAAAGCAGTTATCTATATAGGGGGAGGATCTCCAACCCTTTGATAAAAGAATTATAGAGGAAGCGATACGCCTATTTTGGAATATCCAGCTAAGAATTGAGAACATGGAGAAGTGAATTAACAAGAAGTTAGATGCCATATTTATTCTGGATTTTGCAAAATTAATTGAGGAGATTCGACAAATCCAGGAAGATTTAGACAGAATGAATCAGTAGCCACAGCAGTCCATATTTGACCCAGTCCAGGTTCCATGTGATGAAGACAAAAGTCTTGTTGATTTATTGGGGTGACCGATCAAAGATAAGGGTAAGAAGATAGCTGAGACCGATAAAAAAGCTACACAAAAAGTTGCTAAAAGAAAGAGACTCAAAGCGATATCACCAGAGGAGCGAGAGAAACATGAGATAAAGAAATTAAGAATAAAATCAAGGAAATATAAGGAGAGAAGAAGGAAAAGAGTAGAGGACAAAACAGCTGGAGTATCTATCAGTTCGACCCTAGTTAGGAGGCAAGCTGTAGATCTGACCAGAGATATTGTACCTCCAATCCTATAGGAAGAGATTTTGAGCACTCCCACCACCATAGGGGGTCAACATTGCACCTAATAAGGAAACGACAGCCTTACCACACTTCACAGATGCCTCAAATGAATAAGAGGCAGTACAAGTATTTCCCATCCTTTGTATTTAAATTATATGCATTAAGGACAAAGCATTTTTTCTTTAGGGTTGGGATGTTCTTGTAACATAGAGGGTTGTTTTGTCGATATTCTTAACCCTACCATGTTCTATCTTGGAGAATCGACATGTCTAGGTTTTATTTATGTCTAGGCTTAATTTCAGATTTGAATTCTTATTGTTTTTAAGTGTTGTTATGTTGCTGATGTTAGTCCATGAAATAAAAGTATTGTTGGTGACAGTATTTTGTTATAAATATGGATGATATGACTATTTCCATTTAACCATTACTTTTGTATCCTAGGAAATGTTAGCAACTGTTAGTGAATCCATAGTTGGCATTAGCCTGTAAATTTGCATGACATATGATGGACATCCTAAGAACATTAGAATGAGTGTGACTCAGTTGCCACTGTGTGTGAGTATTTTGTATTAGTTCTTACATAGTATAGTACCTAGACCTTGCCTGGTTCAATTGATATTGTTTTGTCGTTGATAGAATGAGAAGTGATGGAAAGCCACCTGGTGCTTTTCATCCATTTAAAAAAAAATCAACCCCATCAAAAATACTTTTCTATGTTTGAACCTTTCTTTGAGCCTTTGAAAACTTTTTCTTCATCATCGAGTATTCTAGTTAACTCTCTTTCAGTTGTTGATTCCTAGCTCTGGCCCTAGCCTAGTAATAGGCAATATGCACCTAAACTTAGGAAAAATACCTAAGTTGAGGGTGGCTATTATGGGCCTGTTAACTACTTAATACACAGTTGGTCTAGAATTTTAATTTCAGTATTTGGCCCTAGCCTAGGTAAGACAATGTGCACCTTGACTTATGGCATCAACCTAAGTTGAGAGTGGAAGATACTTGTTTCTAAATATATATAAAATAAAAGGTGTTTACTGTGGTAAAGCATAAATGAATGAGAAAAGGGTAAGTGATCTAGCAAAGTAATGGCCTTAATAAGAAGTATTCAAAGGCAAAGAGAGTTAAAGTCTAGTTCTTAGTCACTTTTACCCAAAAAATCCTCCCTGGTCTAACCGAATACCTCATTACTAACCTAGAAAAGACCTTCTTGATCTTAGAACTCAACTATAAGAGGGGAATTAGATGATAAAGGCAAGCCTATGGGTACATGTGCTATGTTAGTAACTTCTTTGATAAGTGAGATAGTTTTGATTTGTTTCCACAAAATATTCTGAGTGGTGGATCCCCTTGATTATGAGGGCAACCTGAGTTACACTTAATTTGGCTGATTTCTACTGATTCTTGTATCTTTTTTTGTGTAGATGCATTGATTTGGAAATAATACCGGTTATGGACTCTGACATGTTAAACCATATAATTTGGATGAAAAGTGAATAGTTGTGTGAAAAATTGTTCAATAGCAAATGCTTGTCATTATGTTATTCATATTTATAATTTGGTGCTGAGTTAATTGAGGACAAGAAATTGCCTTAAGTTAAGGGTGTTGATGTTGCATCTTTTGACATAACATTTTACGCCTTTTTCTTAGGAGAATTATGTGTTTTCCAGCAACGATTGTCGTATTTAACATGTTATTTAGTGTTTTTAGGATAAGACTGAGTATGGACAATAACTTGGATAAACTTGGCAAAACAAAGAAAACTTGATTAGTGATGTCTTAGGTGATGGCCCGTCGACCTTACGACAAACTTTCAGCCTAAACCATCACCAGAAAATAGAATACAGGATCACTGAAAGTCATGCAATGTTCCAGGCGATGGACCGTTGGTATTGCAATGTACCATCAGCCTAAACCATCACCAAAAAAAATGCAGGACCACTGGAAGTTATGCAATGTACCCGGCGATGTACCATTAGTATTGCGATGAACCATCACCCTACCCATCACCCAGAAGCATAACATAGACTCACTAGAGCTCCAGCGATGGTCTAGACAACAGACCATCACCAAAATGATGAACCGTCAATGATTCATCGAGCATGAAGTGGCAACTCTGAGTTTGAATTTTAAAATCCTAGCTCTGGAAACATATAAATACTAAGTATTAAGGTTTATTCTGTATCTTTTGGCAGAATTTTCATAATTTCTTCTCTATTGAGAGCCGTGTAACACTTTTCCATGAGAGTGGAAGCTAGAAATTAAGATCTGATTGTTATTCTTTATTTGTTTTCATTAAAGATTGAGAAGAAAAATATTGTAACTTCTGTAAGAACTCTTTTGAAGTTATTTATGAATATCAATATATCTTTGATATCTTTTATGGAGATGAGTAGTTAAACTCCCATAACTAGGGTTATGGGAGCCTTGATGTAAGAATTGTTTAGGGTTGTAAATCCATTTAATTTCTATCATCTATTTAAATTTCACGAATATCTCTTCATTTTAATGACATCTCTTGGTTGTAAACTTGAGAAGTCAGCCCATGAAACCTACTTGTTTGATGAAAAAGTGGATGTTGTGAAAAGAGGTGATTCATATGAAATCTATAGATTTACCCTTTGGGTCATGGGTTGATTCCCTAACAGGATCAACCCGCTTGAGATTTCTATTGAGTGATGCATGGATCTTTTAAGTTTGGAAGAAGAAAAGGGTAAAATACCCATTAGGTTGAGAAATAAGTAGGTAATTCTTGGAATTCAATACTTCTTGCAATTGAAAGTTTAAGCATAAGTTAACCCTAACTGTTTGAACATCTTGGTGAGAATAACTCTAGTTAACTCATTCTGATTGAAATTACACTTACAGTTACTCTCATTAGCTGAAGTTGTGTGATACAAGAACAAAAGAGCATTATTAACTCATCTAAACCCCCTTTTACTCAGGAACCTTAGATCAACAGTCTAATAATAGTCATAATACTTAGTGAACACATTATTCCCTGTAGGATTCGACACCCAAACCAGCTGGGTTGTATATTTAACAGCGACCACTTACTATCTCATAGGAGAGGTGTCATTTGGGCGTATCAGTGATTTGTATGATGTCCTTAATTGAATGATAAGAATGAGTTTTCCACTTAGGTGAGTCAATTCTTAAGGCTAGGTTGTTTAAGAGTAGTGTTCATGAGCTATCAATTGTCTATATAGCATGCTTAGTGTCGAAACTTACATTCTGTGTAGTCATTATAGTACTAACTTGAGTATCTTGTATTTAGCAGAAGAGTAGAGTCTCCACTACTTATTATTCTCTAAGTAAAGAGTTCTTTGAGGATGAACAAATGTTTAATTGTGGGGTGGTGATATTGGGTGTATTTATGCACTCTAGTGTTACTATTCTATCTTATTTTGCCTTGTTTTGAGGATAAATTGAGTTCTTGAGGTGTTGATATTGATATAAATAAGAATATAAGTGATAAAGTGTGTGATTAAAATGCAAAGTGTATTCCAAACAAGTTTGGGTTTAGTTGGATCACTTAAGTTCAATTGATGAAACTAGTGTTACTAGCTTGAGCTAGGTTCTTGTCTAGTCTTTTTTGTTGGATTCTATGGTGTTTAATGCATTCTAAGTGGTTTACAGGTGTCATTATAAGTGGAAAAACTTTTTGGTAGTATAAAAAGTTCAAGCAAGTCAAGTATAGAGTCAAAACATTAAGTGGAAGTTCATGGAGATCAACCTAGTCTTAGGTCTTATTTTTGATTCATTGTGATAGATTTTGTGTTGTTTAAACCTCTAATTCATGTGGTGTATTCTTGTAGGATCTTTTCTGAGCTTTTTATGATGATATATAGATGAATTAGAGGCTGGAAAACCATGGTAAAGACACTATAATGTCAAGGATGAATGGAGGAACGTCCAATACTTAACCAATTTTTGAGAAGCAAATTCCAGAGAGGTGTCATGAAAGTGGCACTTCACGACCCCCATTTGACCTAAGACAGCCTCACATCACGACCCCTACTTGATAAATAAAGGCTCGTGTTGCGACTCCCAGTCAAGTCAAACCGTCCATGCATCGTGACCCCATCCAAATACGGTAAAGAGTTGCACTTTGAATCCTATGCGGCTTGGGCTTTGTTGTCTACTATAAGTACATCTTTTTGCATATTTTTATTCATTTTTGAACATCTTGGAACATCAAGGAGGCTGCTACAACTTCATAACTTAGGTTTTTATTATTTTAATTTAGTTCATACATGTTCTTAGTCATTAATTACAAACTAGTGACTACGATTATGACTATGCGTGGCTAAACGCCCTCTTTCTGGGGTTGAACCTTAATTCATGAGTACTATGGTTTTGATATTAGTTCATTAATTTTCTTATCTTTGTTGGTTGGGTGTTCAATTTTATTTTAACTATCTTGAGGTTGATCACCCATAGAATATACCCATTGTCAACCTTGTAAACTCGAGAGTAGGAATAAGGAGATAGAATTTGGAATTGAACAAAGTAAGGTTTGTAGTCTCTTATGAAATAGGGAATATGGATTAGTATCTAGGATAGAAATGTACTTAGATACCGTATTTAATTCAAACGTAGGATGATAGCTTAAAGAATTTAATTGGATTATTACATCCCCACTCAATGATATAGGTGTAATGTTCACATTAGGTAATTGGTTAGAATTTGGGAGATCATGATGATACAATTAACCCTACAAATTTACAACCAAGATAAGTGAATTAGTGAAATAAAGTCAATAACGTAGTACGATTGTTCAAAGCGCTTCAACCCTGGGTTTTTCTCATATTGATTATCTAATATTTTACTTTATGCACTATTTACTTTACGTGTAATTTACAAACTCCAATATCCCTTTTGGTTACTTTTGCAATAAACTAGTCTCTGAAGTTAAACTAAAATCAAATCATTGTTGAAGCAAGTTTATGTAGGATAGATACTTGGATTCTTGAAGGCCACTTTACTACTTGATAAGACCATATACACTTGTGTGTGTGCTTGAGCGCTGTCACTTAGTAGGTTAGATTGATTTCTATAATGGGTACGACATTAAGGGTACAAGCCGTATGGATGTATATAGGTCATATAGTTTGGGTTTTTCCTGAATTTAATATGAGACATAATAACTTAAGTTGGATCTGAGTATGAGTGGCTCACCATGTGCTGTAAGATAGGGTACGAGTCATACCATTGGCTCATATGGTAGGCAGTGTTCAAACATTCTTTGATTATATTCTGCCAGGGATACGATTTAGGGGTACTAGTAATATGATTAAATACGACCTGGTTTAGGTAAGTCATATTTTTGATAGTGTTGGGTCCAAGAGGGAGACCTAGGCTAGGAGTAGTGGGTACCACTCGTATTGGTGGATACGACCGATATGGGATGGTCGTATCCTATGGTGGGGATTTGGTGTAGTTTAAGTGGGGGTAATATGGATATTTTCCTACTTAACCACTTAAGGCCACATGACTTATATCTCTATTGAAACATTATTTTCCCTATTATTCTAATCTTAAACACTTAGAAACACTTTCTAATTCTCTCTAAGGCTCTTGGGTAAAGTAAGGCTAGGGTTTGATCTAGAGGATCAATTTGGGGATTGTATGAGTGATTTATCTCTAGTATCTTCGTACTCTAAGGCATGTAATCCTCCCTCATTATTAGTTCCAACTAAAGGCATATTTGATACAATATTTTCATGGTATGATTATTATATGGTTTTGGAGTTTTCAAATATATGTTGTGGTTTTGGTATTAAATTCTTTGTTATGGTTTTCTGATGTTTATATTATGTTTTTACATGCTTTAATGGTGCTTTGGACAATTGGTTGCATGGGAATGGTTAATTGGTAACTAGAATTGGTTTGGAAATAATATGCCCCCAAATGTTTGATAAAATGCCTATGTGAATACTTTTACTATACTATTAGACTTTTAATGGAACTATTGCATGGTATGGTTTGGTAATTGAACCCTAAATGGTATAAATTATTTAAATGGTTTTGAATGGTAAAATGGTAAGGTTTAATGGTCATGGTTATGGTTAATGAAACATCCTTGTGGGATACAATGGAATCCCCTAAGTAAACATGTAAATGAATAACTTGTGGGGTACAAAGGATTCCCCCAAGCAAACATAATAATGTAACACTTGTGGGATACACGGAATTACCCTAAGTTAACTTGATAAATTAATTTAAGGCACATGGGGAACCCTTTACATAAAAATATTAGATAAGGGCATTGCTTGAAATCTATAGTCGGTATGATGATACCACGACTAATAGCCTTGTTTAATAATAATAGTATTATGCTTGGTTGGTTGGAAATGGTTTTAATTGGGTAATAATGGCGGGGTGTGATAGCTAATCGTAAAGGTATGAGTCTAATGGACGGACACTAGAAACTTATATTTACCGATATGAGGGATAGTCATAGTGACCTTATATGATACTATGAGGCACATGGGAATTCTCTAAGTACATTGTACATATATATCATAGAGAGTGAAGGGTACCTGGGAATCCCCTACTCTTATGGTATCTCTGGTTCATACGACTACACGTATTGGGGCCCATTCAAGGCATTACATTGAACCCATATAGCCCGTGGATGATTCTAGAATTGTTAAGCTACACATACCTAAATTAATAGTTTTAAATGCATGCTAAAATTGGTTCCCTTTCTTGGCATGTTTATATATATATATATATGGTTTGTATGCATATTGTTGGTTTACTTGGTTTTACAGGATGACATTATTATATCGTTATCTTGAGTTTAAGCTAGTATTTACCCGCTAACACATCTTTGGGTGGCTGTATCCCCACGCAATGCAGGAATTGGCCATTCTACTTATCTTGCTTTGTGATCAAATTTAAGATCAACTATTGGATTAAAGTGGCGAGCTTCCATATTTCGAAAGGCTCTATTTCATACCATAGATGTGTTTACATACTTTTGTTTATTTATGGATATTGGTTTTTGCTATGGCTGGGGAAATATCCCAATCGAATATTGACTTTCTTTTGGTTAGAGGCTTTGTGGAACTACTATGGATTGGAATGAGCGGGATCGATATTGGTATCAACCTTAGTATTGGCATTTGTATTGGGGTTGATATCGGTGGCCTAAATTTATGATTGTTCCATCCTCTTTTATTATGTTATAGATAGGAACTTAGCTATTGTTTTTGTTATTCCCTTATGGTTTTGGTTTGGTAATTTGGTTATTGGTTGGGTTTGGACGATTAGGCTTGTTAGGGCCAGTCATGGTCACAGACCTATCCTAGATTCTGGAAGTTGTATGAAATACACTATCTTGTTATATGTTTTGAATTCATCCGACCCAGGGTTTATGCAAAGGTTGGCTGGGTTGGGTATCGAGGGTGGTCGGTCTCCAGTCCTGGTTTGTCTTAGGATGACTATTACGATAAGGCCTCAAGTCATGTCATGTCAAGTTAGTATTAGAGCTTTAGGTTCATGGTCAATTTGGACTCCATAAAGCTATATCGAGTAGAGTCTTTTTTAAGGGTGTGTAGCGTGCCATACTCATAAGAGAGATCCTACAAGGCATTTAGGAATGTTTCACTTTCTTGGTATTGTATTTTCAAGCTTGGAGTCTATGCCCAAGATTTTTCTCTAATCCTAGTTTATTTTCTTTTCAGATCATGCCTCGACGATCTGAGACTCAAGGTAACTCTTCTATCCTAACTTGGGATGATTTTGAATGGACACAAACTACTCAGGGGATCTATACTCGGTCTAGGGGTCTCATTCTTGATATTTTTAGAGTTCCACCGATTGCTACTAGTCCTCCTTGAGATGATGTGACCAATGCAGAATTTTGTCAATCAATTCATGTTATTGCTCAGTTGGTTGTTGCTTAGGATGAGCGGGATGCATCTGGAGTTTCATTTATTGAGGCCACAAGGGTTGGCCAACTTATGAAGATAAATCTTTCTATTTTAATTATTGTGAAGGTAGTGGAGGATCCTCAGGGTTTTTTGATGAAATGGAGAAAAATTTTAAGGTAATATAGGCCACAAATATGGATGGGGTGAATTTTGCTGCTTACCAGCTTAAGAATATGACATACCAATGGTACGAGGAGTTGGATCGGGCGAGAGGTGATGTTGATGCATCAACTCTTTGGGAGACTTTCTCTAATGCTTTTTTTGGATCGCTTCTTTCCTCAGTAGTTAAGGGAAGCAAAGGCAAAGAAATTTGTCAATCTAAGACAAGGGAAAATATCAGTTAATGAATATGTCTTCAAATTTCATTAACTGTCAATATATACACCGGAGTTGGTGTTTAATATGAGGGCAAGGATAAGAAAGGTCACTTCTGGACTATCTCAGTATTTGATCCTTGAAAGCAAGATTGCATTGCTAATCAAGGATATGGATATTTCTAGGTTGGTAGTTCATATGCAATATGTGGAGGAGAAAAAGAGGAAATAAGCTGAATTTAGGGAAATAAAAAGTAAGAAGTTCAGATCTTCTGTACCAGGTAGTGGGTAATAGGAAGGTGTGGTTGGGATGGTAGCAATTGGCTAACGAAGAAGTGGGGAGTTCTGGTTCCTTCTCCATAGCTAGTTCTCTTTACCTAAAGCAGTCGAGTGATAGGCGTCTGTAGGGTGGCGATAACTTCTGGGCACAAGTTGTCTAATCTCAGGTAAGTGAGGCATTGTCAGCTGTATCATGTCCTTCTTGTCAGTTTTGTGGTAGGTTGCATAGGGTTTTTATGATGAGGGAAGGGACAGATATTTCAAATGTGGTCAGCCAGGCCATATGCTTAGGAACTGTCTGATTGGTAAGGGTGCTTCATGAATGAGTAAGGCTCCGGTTGCTTCATTTTCTGCTCCTGCAACAATGGGTTCTACTTCTATATCAATTTTTCTTCTAGTACTGGCGCTTGTCAGAATAGGTTATATGCTCTTGCTACTTGACAAAAATCTAAGGCATCGCTTGATATAATGACTAGTATGTTATAACTCTTTTTTCATGATGTGCATTATTTACTTGATCTGGGGTCCACTCTCTCTTATGTGACCCCATTTATAGCTATGTATTTTGGTTTTGATCACAGGGTTATTTTGGATCCTTTTTCTAATTCTACCATGGTAGCTGACTCTGTGGTTACTAAAAGAGTCTATAGGGGGTGTGGTATCTATTGTAAGTAGGCAGACTTTGGTGGATTTGTTTCAACTTGATATGGTAGATTCTAACATTATTCTTGGGATGGATTGGTTGTGCTCTAATTATGTATTCTTAGATTATCGGACCCGTAAGGTTGTCTTTAAGTTTCTTGGTGAGTCAGTTATTGAGTGGGGAGTGGTTCCCTATCTCCTAGGAGAAGGTTTATTTCTTATCTTAAAGCTCAGAGATTAATCTCCAAAAGGTTTCTCTATAATCTAGTCTGGGTGAAAGATTCTAACTTGGAAGGTCCTTCTTTACATTTAGTTCCGAGTGTAAATGAGTTTCCTAAGGTATTTCCGAACGATCTTCCTGGTGTTTCTCTGGATAGTGAGATTGATCTTGGGATGTATTTGGTTCTAAAAACTCGTCCCATATCTATTCCTCCTTATAGTATAGCTCCGGCTTAGATGAGGAAACTCAAGGATAAACTTAAGGATCTCTTGGATAAAGGTTTCATCCATACTAGTGTGTGCTCGTGGGATGCACCGGTGCTATTCGTGCAAAAGAAGGATAGTTCCCTTAGATGTGCATTGACTATCAATAATTGAATAAGGTAATGGTTAAGAACAAGTATCCTCTTCTAAGGATAGATAACTTGTTTGATTAGTTGCAAGGTGCCAAATTCTTTTCTAAGATAGATCTTCGGTTTGGGTATCATCAGATTAAAATTAGGGAGGCGGATATCCTTAAAATGGATTTCGTACTTGGTATGGACACTTTGAGTTCCTGGTTATGCCATTTGGTTTGAGTAATTCCCCTACAACATTTATGGATTTAATGAACAGGGTTTTCAGGCAGTTTTTTGATATTTTTGTCATTGTGTTCATTGACGACATTCTGGTTTTTTCTAAAAGTGAGGTCGACTATGGTAATCACCTCAGTATGGTGTTGCAGACCTGTAAAGAGTAGCAGTTGTATGCCAAATTCTCCATGTATGAGTTTTAGTTGAATGTTATGATTTTATCGGTCATATTATTTCTACTGAGGGGATCATAGAGGATCCAAGAAAGTTGGTTGTGGTCAAAATGTGGCCTAGACCCATGGCTCCAACTGATATTTGGAGCTTCTTAGGTTTTTCTGGGTAGTATAGACGGTTCGTAGAAAGTTTATTGATCATAGCTACCCCATTGACTAAGTTGACTTAGTAGAAGGTAAGGTTTTCTTGGTCGGATGCTTGTAAGGGAAGTTTTGAGAAACTGAAGGATAAGTTAACTTCGACTCTAGTTTAGATATTGCCTGAAGATAATAAGAGGTGTGTGGTTTATTGTGATGCATCTCGGGTGGAACTTGGTTGCGTTTTGGTGTAGCATAGGAAGGTAATTGCCTATGCTTCTAAGCAGTTCAAGGTACATGATAGGAATTATCCTACTTATGAGTTGGAACTATTACCGGTGATTTTTGCTTTGAAAACCCAGTGGCATTATTTGTATGGAGTGCATGTGGATATCTTTACTGATCATAAGAGTCTACAGTATGTGTTCACTTAGAAAAAGCTAATTCTTAAGAAGAAGAGATAGTTAGAGTTTCTTATGGACTATGATATGAGTCTTCATTACCACCCCAGTAAAACTAATGAGGTTCTTGATTCTCTTAAAAGTTTATCCATGGGGAGTTTGGCTCATGTGTATAAGGAGAAGCATGAATTAGTGAAGGATATTCACTGCTTGGCTAATCTTAGGTTTCATCTCTTGGACTCCAAAGATGGTAGTATGATGCTACAAGAAGTGGTTCGGTCATCTCTTAGTGAGGAGATCAAGGAGAAGCAAATGTTAGATCCCATCTTGATGAAAATCATGAGTTAGGTTGGTGGGAAAAGGGTAGTTGTATCCTCACACAATGTAGGAACCGACCATTTTACTTCTCCTGCTTAGTGATCGGATTCGAGATTAGATTTTGGATTGAAGTGATGAGCTTTCATATTTTTGAAGGCTCCATTTCATATCATTGATGTCTTTACATACTTTTATTTATTTATGGATATTAGTTTTGGCTATGGTTGGGGCCATGTCCTAACTGGATATTGTCTTTCTTTTGGTTAGAGGATTTGTGGAACTACTATGGGTTGGAATGGACGGAAACGGTATTGTTGTTATCCTTAGTATTTGCATTGGTATTGGGGATGATACCATTGAACTAAATTTATGATTTTTCCATCCTCTTATATTACGTTATGGACAGGAACTTAGTTATTGTTTTTGTTGTTGGCTTATAGTTTTGGTTTGGTAATTTGGTTATTGGTGGGGTTTGGACAGTTGGGCTCGTTTGGGTCGGTCATAGTCATTGACCTATCCCAGAGTCTAGAAGTTGTATAAAATACGCTAACTTGTTATATGATCAAAATTTATTCGACTTTGAGTTCACGTAAAGGCTGGTTGGCTGGGTATTAGGGGTAGACTCCGATCCTGGTTAGACTTGGGATCCTATTACGACAAGGCCCTGAGTTGGGTTATGTCATAAAGAAGGAGAAACATGCTTGAAATACAAAAGAAGTTGAAGAGAAATCAAAGTTTGGAGCTCGGAGTAGTTATTCCCTGTAAGACACTTTAACTTTATCGTGTTGGGAGTTGAAGAAGAGAAAAGTAATGTTTAATCTTGATAACTGATGGAAAAAGGGCCATCTAAATGTTAAAAGTCGTGTTAGGGGTAGTTGGCTAAAAAGTTCCTCACCCCAAGTGATAAAAAAACAAACTTGACGAAATTAACATAACAACGTGGCACACCGCTATCACAGAGGTTATCCTCCATACTATGCTCTTATCACGGAGCATAAGTGGCATGGCACATCACTATCGTGGACGCTCACCACCTCAAGGTCCCAAAATGGCCCCGAACGCCTTTCAAAAATTTTAAAACTTTTTCAAAACACCCCTTTAACACCCCTTAACATAATTTAAGTAAAAAATTTACGTTACACACACGGGAGGGTCAAAAATAAAATGATCAAAATTTTATGGGATCTTACACTCTGCATCCTTAAATCACCACCAAATGAGTCCAATTTAATTAAATATAACATCTATACATAAAAACAAGGCCAACGATACCCATATTGATATACTTTTGTTCTGGATGTAGAATCACTTTGAAGATCAACCCTAATAATAAAAGGATAAAACTAAAATTTTAATAAAAAAATCACCTTACCCATAATTTAAGGGTTCTAAATCTGAAATTCCATTGCAAATCAAGTAGAAATTGGATTTGAAGTCATCAAAATACTTATTTTCACTTTACTGGTAAAACCCCAAATCTCCATTTTAAACGTGATTTAAAATGAAAATTTTTCAAAATCTTTGTTCAAAATCAGTTTACCTATATTAAGGATTTTAATTATAAATTTTCTTCAAAAACCAAGTTCAAATTGATAAAATTCCAATTTTCTCCAACAAATTCACGAATAAACTATGAAAACTAGTTGAAGAAATCATGGAAAAATACCAACCTAAGCATTAGATATTTTTCCCTTGATAGAATGAGAAGAATGCCGCAAGAATCACTTATAGTCCATTTGTCTAAGCTTAGTTTTATTTTAAAGCACTTATTTTTTCTCAAAAGTGTTTGTTTTAAAACATTGAGGTGTTTCACCAAGCTTTTGGAAGATAATAAGTGCTTCTAGAAGTAGCAGAAGTGATTTTTCATAAGCTGAAAAAGTAGCTTCTCCCTAAAAGCACTTTTTAAAAAAGAACTCTTGAGAAAAATATAGTTAAAAGCAATTAAAAGTTTGGTCGAATACTAATTGCTGTTCAAAAGTGCGTTTTTAAATTTATTGGACAAATAATAGTTGCATCTCACCGAAAGTATTTTTTTAAAAAGAACTTTTGAAAAAAAGTAGTTATCCAAATATGTTGATTTTATAAACTTGGCCAAACAGGCTATTAATTTTGAGCTCTAGACCTCAATATGCTCAAAATTCCAAAATACCATAATCTAAAATTAAATAAATTATTTAGAAAATCTGCACCAGCTAGCACCAGATTTTTTGCTTTAATAACATTATTTCTCATTAAAAAGGTCGTAAATTCCTCATAGCAAATCGAAATAACCTAATTCTTTTTCTTGTGATTCCTAAAAAATAATCCAGACATACTTTTTAATCAAAACTCAATTTTATGCTCGTTTGACCAGTTAAATATTATTTTCTTGTTAAAGAATTATTTAATGTCCCACAATAAAAATTCGATCTTGACTTATCAGAATTACACCAAAATTTGTAGATCAACCCTATAAGGAACCTTTTCATTGGCAGATTTTACGTAAATAAGTCCAAAGAAACCAAAATGCTCAAGAAATCACCCAAAACTCATTCAAAATCTCCTGAACACAAACCAGATATGATAATAACTTTGAAGTAATAATACAAACTCAATTATACAGATAAAATTTCCAACGAAGGTTGTTATCAATGGATGTTGACCAAAGTCTACATTAAGCATAATGTTTCAACTTTTCGCCCAACGCTCAAAATCACACTGAAAGCCTTGAGACTCGATCCAACCATGCTGCCAACTTAATTTTGAATTCTAGAGCTGATGGAACTAAGAGAATTAGCATTCGATGCTTGGATCATAAAATGTTGATCAAAGTCAACTATATCACTTTAAAGGCTACTCAAAACCTCAAATTCACATAAATTACTCTTAAATTCTTTAGTAAATATGCCGACCATCTCCACAACTCATAGATGACATAATGTAACAATGAGAAAGGGAAAAACAGAAGAATTACAAGAAGCTAAAAATCACCATGAGGAAACTAAGGATAAAATAGTCTATTTTCCCTTTTAAAAACCTTAAAGTCAGTAGGCTTTAAAGTCTAGGTCATTTTATCATTTATCATTTATTTTTGGTATTTTTATCCCTCCAATAGAGGCTAAAGGTCATTTATGACTTATCGGAGCTGTAGATTCGGTTATCTAATGGTTTATTTGGCTTTTAGGCTCATTTTCATATTTTGGAGCTTTCACTATTTAGGATTTGGTGTCAGGACAAAAATCCTAGTATATTACCTTGGATGAGGATTACGATAGCACCAACAACTCTGGAATGTTGAATTTAGGCTAGAGGGACCCTTGGTTTAGAACCTGAGGCTTTCAGACTAATTTTGGGCTATTAGACGGACTATATAAAAAATGAAACTACAGGTGTGGGAACCAAATTTAGTCAAAATAATATTGGATGAAATTTTTTTGTATACATTGGATCCAAAATATGTTTTACAATCAATTTTCACTATTGGTTCATGTTCATAGGATTCCAAATGAGTTTCAAGGGTCAAAAATAAGTTTTGAAGGTTGCTGGTGCTGGTGTGGCCACATTAGCGATTTTGGACTGTTTAACTGACCACTAAAGAAACCATATATCCTCTTTAGTGGTATTTTATCTCCTGATTAGACCTCTTCAGCAGTCAAAGTGCCACTTTAGCGGCCATCGATGAGTGTAAGACCTAAATTTGTATTTTTGATATTTAAGGAGCTAGGAAGCTTTGATTTTGATGATTTTTGGTGCATTTTTCTTGTAAAATCATTGTCTATCACTTTAATACTCTATTTTACCCATTTTACAAGAACTTATATTTTAATTTTCAATATTTTCACCCAAGTTGAGAATTAAAACCCTATTTTCACCATATTGGGGGCTTGAGAGCTCGGATTTAGGTGATTTCAAAGGAGTTTTTGAGATTTCTTCCATGGATTAGTTTTATAATCCAATATTTATAATTTTTTCCTTGATTTCATCTTTAAAAAACTTCAAATTCTTGATTTTAAAATGGCTTTTGGGTGGGTTTTATGGGTAAAGCTTGAAAATTATTTTTCTTTGATTTGAAGCTCGTTTTAAACTCATTTTCAAATGGGATTTAAGCTGTAGACTCTTATGATTATGGGAAAAATATTATAAAATAAACTTATTATTTTTTTCTTTTATTTTTGAACCTATTTTTGGAGTCCGTTTTTTGACCCATCTTGAATATAGCAATATAGGTCGCATTTTACTCTTAACGATGTGCAGATTACTATTTTAATAGTGTAACAATTTTTTAGGATCATATAGGAAAACCATATGATTTTTGGGCAATTTAAGGATTTGTGATTTTGTATCGAGTTAGGCTTCTATCTACTCTTCTTCATGAGATAGTGTATTTTATATATTGAATGTTAGATAGGGATGTTAGAATGTTATTATAGGTAGAACACTATAAATTAGCCTAATTTGTGAGTTTAGGGATTGGATGGGTGAATCGACCCTACAGATGAAATGCATACTATACTTCTTTGATCCTATTACCCTAGTTTGTTAGTAAGTTAGGCTTAGTTGTGACTTGTAATCCTTGAGTATAAGGTTACTAAATTACATGGTGGATTGTGATGGTTTTTCCCCAAATTATGGTTGTATGATTATGTCGAATATGTATTATTAGACCCAAGGCCATGATTATTATATTAGTTGGATTTCAGAAAGTGTTTTATCTTTGTAAAGAAAATGGTCGTAGTTTATAGAAATATTGATTCTTATAATCCTATTGTTTGGCTACTAATAATCAAATGCAAAGATTTGATATATTCATGATCACTTAGATAGTGAATGGTACGATTTCAACTAAAATATGATTTTACTACTCGTTTTTCAAAAACAGATTTATTCTAAGTATTCACATTTAAAATGGATTTCTTCATAATGGGAATCCTACCATTTTAATAAATAACTATTGAGACTTTGAGACTAGTTTAGAGATATGACCAAGATAGATTTTGGTCCATGGATTTACTCCTAATACTTACCTCGATCAATGAAGATTCCGACCTTTTCTATACTTTTAAGATAATTCAGTCTTAAAGTTTACCCCGAGCAATAGATTTATGGATATATACTCTTTTAACGACATTTCTAGCCTCTGCAATAGATTTATGATGATGATGCTTATTGGAAATCCAAGATCGAGACTATGTCGGTGTATAGGAGCACTCCCGAATCACCTAAGGGCCTGTTCGTCTGTGAGCCATTATGTAGTAGAAGAGAAGTCACAATAGGTTGTGTCTTTGTGAGCCATCATACTGGAAAAGGTGTATACACTAGGTTACTGTATTGTACTTGGACTGGTTATAGTATTATGGATTTTATATTGGCATTCATTCTTGCATGAACATTTCTTATCACAAGCATACCCTATATCTATTAGCCTTTTGGGAGGTTGCATAGGTATATGTATGAATGTTGTTTGTAGTAGACTGCATAGTTCTTGTATCTATTAGACTTATGGGTGGTTGCATAAGTATAAGCTCTAACTATTATTTATTAAGTGTTAATTGAACCTTTCAAGCCTATGACGATGGTGGTTTATGAAAGGCCCAATTAGGTATTATTTGCCTGAGATAGCTGGTGACTTTATATTATTATTATTATGGTTAGTTGGTGATAGGTTTATTATTGGACTAGTATAAAGATTTAAGGTATGGTTCTGACTTTTTTAATCTTACGGCTATTTTATTATGTACTAGTTTAGCCGTACGTACCTTGCACGTATAACTTTTAATTTAAACTTTTTTATAATGAAGTGCAAAAAATTTAAAATATCTATTTTATTGTAATATATTGTAGATTTAGATGTAGATTTATAGACTTTTTAAATCTTTTTAAAATTAAATTTAGTTGATTAGAATTTTTAAACGAATATAAAAATATTAGTTGTCATTAATTCTGATGACCTCTAATAAAAAAAAGGTTCTACCATAAATATATTTAATTAATTTTCAACTCTTAAACATTAGAAAAAAAAATATCAAAAAAACAATTTTTTCTAAAGCAAAGACTTTTGCTTCTCTGGAATGCCAAAGGCAAGCAGACAAAAGTTCAAAAGATATTTCTAACACCCTTCACACTATAATATATTACAGATAGGAATAGGATAGGATGGGATAGGATTTTGTGCCATGTATAATATTTAATATAGGACTTTGCAAAAAAAATTTGTAATTTATGATATTTTTGGACGTCATAGTTGCCCACTTGAAATAGAATAAAACTTTGTAAAGTAAATAACTATGTAATATAGGATTTTACAATTTAAATTAATATTTAATATCATAAAACGGAAAAATACGATTTTGTTTAAAAGAAAGACTTTTAATGGAGGATAAAAAGGGCAAACGCAAATTATAAGAATCTTCACACTTTTAATATAATTAGTTTAGTGTACGTGTATTGCACGTGTATCTCACATCAATACAAAAGATTATATACTAAAAAATAAACATAATAATTTTTGGGGCAAATGGTGTTTTTAAAATGAATTTATACGTTCATTTTAAAATTTGGGTATGATTTCATATAGATTAACAACAAAGAATTGATGTGAACATGATGTTTAATGAATAAAGTGAAGGGTCAAAAACACACCTAAAGTAACTCGATGTTTTTAATTTTATATTTGAAACCACCTTTAGTTCCTCTAGGTATAAGACTCTCTATATTAAAAAAAATGTTACGATGCTAAAACCTAAATCTAAAACTAAATAAAATTATAAAAAGTTAAATTTAAAGGAAGACAATCTACTATGTTCCAAGGTAAGATTAAAAATCTATTTCTATTTTTTGTCTAATTCATTCATTCTCTCTAGATTTCTATTATTATATTTTCTTCTACTCTATTATTTTTGTTTGTTATTATTCTAATTGTCAAGAACTTCATAGTAAAATCATAAACTCGTGAAAGTTAGTATCCTAAAAATATTTCTAATTTTATAAGAAAAAATTAAATAGTTGTAATCTAAGTTTATGGGATTCATAGTACAAATTATTATTTTTTAAGAAAATACTCTATTAGAACACGTATGTGCCACGTAGGCACTAAGGTTGTCAAAAATATAATTTTAATTATTCTAGGGGTAATAGGATCCTCCTAAAGTTTTGGTGTGTCTCACCTTTTCGCGTATAGTTCAAGGTGGTAATAGAGTATTTTCTCTTTTTTTTTTCTATCGACAAACAGTTTGAAAATTTTCTATGATGATTTATGAATAAAGTGAAGGATCGAAAAAATACCCAAAGTATTTTGACTTTTTTATATTTTTACCTGAATTTCACCAGACACTCTGAACATACAAATGTAAATGGAACAAAAAATTCATACTTCTACTCACTCTTTCATGATATTTCTCTATCAACATATAACTTGAAATTTTTATGATGACTGGTGAATTATGTGAAGGATAAAAATACACCTAAAATATCTCAATTTTTTTAATTTCTACCTATTTGACCACGAAGGTCATTTGTCACTCAAGTTTGATGCTAATGAAAGCCCGACACTCTGAATGTCAGTCCATCTAAAGACATCAGTCCCTTGACAACAAAATTGGCAATAACCTTAACACCAGCTTCAGAAACCAACTTGACACTAACATGTGTCTCAGGATTTGCTTTCTATAGGCATAACAGGGAAGAAAGTAAGATCAATGAACAAATACTCTAGAAGTATTCATACAAATACAAGAGATTTATACATCTAAATGATCGTCTAAAATAAATCATAAAATCTCATATGACAAATTATTTTTACGTTTTTTCTCTGTCGACAAACAACATAGCAATTATTATAATGCCTTATGAATAAAGTGAAGGATCAAAAATACACTTAAAATATCTTGATATTTTTAGTTTTCTACTTGAACTTTAACCAACACTCTATACATATAAATGATCATCTAAAACAAATTATGGAATCTCATACTACAAATCACTATTTTCTTTTTATTCATGGTCACATAACTTGAAAATTATTACGATAAACTGAAAGGTCAAAACAACATCTAAAGAGTCTCGATCATTTTAATTTTTTAACTAAACATGCACTAATTGTGTTGTACATCTAAATGATCTTCTAAAATAAATTATGAAATCTCATACTATAAATCATTTTTTCCATTTTATCTGTGGACAAACAGCTTGAAAATTACTATGACAACTTATATGAAGGATAAAAAATACACATATATAAAAAGAGATCAATAAACGCAATTAACGATAGAAAAAGAATAACTTCATTTTCTTTTTTTTAATCTAAAATATACATCTTCTTTGTTGTCTCTCACTGAATGCCTTACAACAACCTAACTTCTTCAGGTTAAAATCTTCTTTATATGTGGTTTCTTTCGCACGTGTAACGTTTGATTATTTAAAATTAAATGATTTTGTCTATTGTGGAGATCTTTAATGAAGAGTAATAGTTTAAATCATTTTTCCAAAATTCTTCACACTTTAATATAATAATGTAAACATAAACATATATTTTACTGTAACCACATATAAATTTTACCACCATAAGTTTCAAGTGGTTGATGGATCACCACATTTGCATTTGTCATGCAATATCTCTTTTCCTTGCCGTCAGAGTCAAAGAGATACATATAAATTTGAACCTTATTTGTGGTATGATTATTTTTTTCTATATTTAAACATTTTTTCTTATTTTTAAAGTCAAATCCTTAGAAAATCATTAATTATGTTCTTATTACATACTTAAAACTTTTAACAATTTGATACTGCTTAAATTTTTACTATTATAACTTTTTATATTTATTTCTAGATTTTTCAAATCTTCTTAAAATCAAATTTAGTTGATTTAGAATTCTTAACTAATGAAAAATATTAGTTTTCATTAATTCTGATAACTTTTGTACTAAAAATATATTTAATTTATTTTCATCTCTTAAATATTAAAAAAAATAGAGAAAAGACAATTTTGTCTTAAACAAAGATTTTTAAGAAAGGGCAAAAAGTTCAAACAATATTTTAAGACCCTTCACACTTTTAATATATTATAGATAGATAGATAGATTATATATATAGATTATAGATATATGTAGATATAGATTATAGAACCATGTCTGGTTTGATTGTTTCTTACAATGTATGATATTTTTTTAATATGATGGTTTGCTAACCATGAAAATCCTCACTTTATGTAACCACCGATTTGATGGTATCTGCTTATTTTTTTCAATTATGCTCCAACTTAATATCATATAATCTTATTTTACCCTTTATCTATAATATTTAACTCCATCTCCTACCCGCTAAACCACCTTCAAACAAAGTATAAATCTCGTTGTAGTGAGAGAAATAACTTTCTACTCTAAATTGCCATTATATTTTTATATTGTATTGATTACTTGGTGAAATTTTAATCAGTTTTAGAGTTTTGAATATTGGGGCTTCCTATATATTTTAAATAAGAAAATATTTAATATTTATAATTTTAATTATTTTAAAGTCTTAAATTTAAAGTAGATAATTCAAATGAGAAGAAGGTTTAAATGGTGTACTTTTTAATTATTTTGTGGGGATTGATTTTTCACTAACATATTTTTTTTTGCTAACAGATTGCAAGGAGAATACTTGGGACTATAGTTTTCAAAGAATATCAGCGTTATCTTTGGGGATAAAATTATCTAAAAGGCGTAAAAAGTTACTTGTTTGAGATATTAGTACCCTTCACAAGAGTAAGAGTACCCATAACCAAGAATATACTTAGAATTGGCAAAGATTCACCTTCAATGAAGAAACAAACACTTGGAGGAGAATTCTCATCTATCAGCAAACCAAAAATTTAACGCAGTATCAGAAAAGTCCCTAAATAAACCACACGATTTCATAATCAAATTATACATTTAACATCAAGTCAAAGTGAAATATCAATCATATAAAGAGGCTCTTGATATATTAGAGCCTTTATGAAAACATAAAAACGCATATCAAGAAAGGCGAAATGCTATCACGTTTTGAGCCTAAATGTTAAAGAATGCACAACAAAGTTTATGTAAGAAATCTCTCCAACCTCTTCAATCAACTCCATAGTCACACTAAACCTATCAATGTTTTCTCAACAAAATTTCTATTGATCCTAGAGACCATCCTAATATGGAATTCTACATTAACTTGGCCTGAATCTGCTATAATTTTTTCACTACTTCTTATCTCTTTTAAGCTTAATCTGAAATATAATTTCAGAACAAAACTAATGTTTTGTGCTACTTCACTTGTTCCAAAAAATTATATTGCAAAGAAACCATTGATATTATGATTTTTTTCATTATCCATCTTCAAGATACCTAGAAAAATAATGCACCTAAAAAATAAATCAAACATTACAATTATATTTCATGATGTAAAAGAATTCCAAATCAAACAATAAAGAACAATTAATCTAAGATATTAAATAAATAAATTTTTGCTATTGTATTGTTGTAGAAAGGAAGAATACTTGATTTATAAAGTTACAAAACCTTTTTCCTCAAAAAAATAATAATATAAATATGGTAGATTGATATTTTTTCCATAATTTTTTTATGAAGAATTAAGCTAAAACTCATACAAATATGAGGGTTTTTTTAGACGATTATGGTTCCTTTTTTATTTCCACTATGTAGGCTTTTGTATTCCTTTTGTATAACAAATAGAATTTTTTCTTAAAAAAGGAAAAAATCATACACGTATATAATTCCTAAAATTATTAAGTTTAGTACATTGTTCAATTATGAAAATATTTAATAATTGAAGAAATTATTAATTGTCATTAATTCTGATAACTTCTAATAAGAAAATTGTCATAACTTCTAATAAGGAAAGGTTTTACCATAAATATATTTAATTAATTTTCAATTTTTAAATATTAGAAAAAATAGTGAAAAGACGATTTTGTAAAAAAAAAAGATTTTTAATGAAGGGCAAAAAGTTCAAACACTATTTCTAAGGCCCTTCACACTTTTAATATATTATAGATGATTATCCTAAGGTTATGCAATATGGTTTTAGACTATGATTATGATAGTGCTAGTTCCTACTATGATTAGGAGGCCTAGAGATGCTAATATGATTACTTAGGTTTTACCTTGGGTTAGCCTTGTTATGCATATACTTATATGTGTAGCTATCTATGTATAGTTATGGTATTACAGTATATCCCGTTCTTTCTTCATTATTTATGTTGTATATTCTCTCCTTGACCTTGTCTATTACTATGTATAACTGCTCTTTAATTGTATATTGAACAGTGATATACGATATAGTGCTTAGGTTCTTGAGTATGGTTAAAATAGAGTAGTTTATCCTTATTGCCTATTTAGCTTTACTATGTTAGTTTACATGGATATTTGAACATTGTTTACATTTTTGTTAGCATGTTATGTATATTTGCATTATCTTTGGAGCTCAGTCAACAGTTGCCTACAGAGTAGCATATGTTTTGTACTCATACTATACTTCTCCAGTATGGAGATCATAGTATGGGTTCTCACCATTATTTTATGTGTCGTAAGAAATAGCTATGGTTTAGAGATGTATGGTGAGCTCAGTACAACTCTCACCTCTTGAGTCTCGAGTTGATTAGATGAGAGTTGATAGCCTCGAATCACTGATGTAACCTCCTTTTCCAAATCTCAAACTCCCTGGGATGTTCTTGAATACATGAAATTCCTAATCTTTTACAGTAGCTTAGGTACAATTATTACGAAAAAGACTGCAATACACACAATCCCTATAGAATAGATAAATCTCCCACTTCCCCTACATAGCTAATCCTTCAGGGTTCCCATAACCCTTGTCAAGGAATTTAGGTGCTCATGCTTATGCAACAATATATGATAGTCAATCATAAAGTAATGTAATTAATAGCATAATAATAAAAGAATAAAATCTAAAGTCTTCAATTGAATACGAACCCAAAATCTCTAGAATAAAATCTCAATAAGCAATGTATCTGAAAAGTTTCAAAAGTAATGTGAAAGTTTGTAACCTAATAAAGGAATAACCCTAAGTTATTTATAGTATCTCAAAATAATAAAAAAATCCTAATAAAAACAAAATAGGAAAATTAAGTCGGTAATCATTACGACTCGAAACGGCTCCTTACGAGTCGTATGCTGCTAGTTGTAGGAATTCTAGTGAACTTTAATATTCAGGTCTTCAAGCTTCCGTTGTCATTAAGATTCCTTATCACGAGTCGTAGTCCATTCGTTCAACTCTTGGTCTTCACTCATTATAACTTGAGCCTCAAAACTTAGGACCTTGCACACTGGTCTCATTACAATTGCTCACTATGAGTCATTGTCAGTCCTACAACTTGTAGTCTTCTGATACATAGCTTCTTCATCATAGCTTTATCCACTACCATCCTTACGAGTTTGGGGTACAAGTCATATAGTGTCTTAATGGCTCATACCTGAACAATACTTTTATTTGTTGTAGAGATTTTTCTTTAAATTATCATCTCAACCATGTTCTACCTGGTTTCCCTGCACTCATGCAACAAATGCATCATATCCACCAAAATGACCTAAGTACAATCATATTTTCTTTGTTTTAGTTACCAAATATTCCATGTTTCCAAGGAACATCAATGATAAATAAATACCAGAGCCAAGTTCCACCGTGGTACAAGAGTAAATGTCTAGTGGAGTACTGCGGATCAGCATGATGATGTCTGTTACTTATCTTTAGAAGGAAGACAATATTAGAAGTTATTCACTTTTTTCACTCATTTTGTGCTAAGTGTCTGAGTTGCTTTATTAGTATTCCTTTGATTTTATTCTTTCATAGATAGATAGGATACAAGCTACAACTATATAAAATGAGGGTCTTGAGATCGATACTAGGGATCCTATCATTTTTTGTGGATGACCCAGAGGTTGTGGACAACAACAAGATGTGTCCCCAGTTAGGGGCAAGGATAGGGTGGCTTCGTGTGCTTGTTAGAGAAGTTAAATTAGGAGAGGTTAAGAAGATGGTTGTTAAAAGTAGGAGAGAGTACAATAATGAAGATAGAAAAAAGATTTAATTAATTTACAAGGTGAAGATGTTGCTAGTATGTGGTATAGGTCCTGATGAATTATAACGACCCAAGATTACCCCTTGGTCATCACACAGTGCTTATGACCCCAAAGGACTACAAGCTAACCCATAAATGATATCTGTTGTGAACACTGAATAATAATACTAAAATTAATGCAAAAAATGGGTTGAAATGACATAAAGTTCAAAACATCTGTGATACGAATAAAATATAACATCTGTAAAACTGAATACTATATAAAAATCTAGTCTAAAATGTCTCTAACTGAATCTGTCTAAAAAGTGTAGTTCAAAGGACAAACTCCTAAATAACTCAAACTACCGAGCTACTTTTAAACTGAAAAACTAAAATAAAAAGCATATTATTGATAGATGTGGAGTCACTGAAAAATTGCTACTACTGGCTTAATCTGGCTAAGCGCGGTTAAAAACCTGAGCATCCAAACCTATGATATAAAATATCATAGTTCAAGAAATGGGTATGTGATCAGTACGTGGGAATATACTAGTATGCTAAATGAGGTAAGTCTAAATGCAGGGGTTTATATACATGAACAATAACTAACTGATTGATATGCAAGAGCTGGATTAGCATACATGGAGAATCTATAACTACCGAATATAATGTGCATACTATAATTGAGTATACTGGAAATGAATCTGATAAATAATAATTGAATATACGGATAATCTGAGTACACTGATAATCTGGATTACTAATGACTGAGTACTATATTTGTTAGTCCTGATTCTGTAGAACTAAACTAAGTTCTATTCTGAAGACTGAAACTGAAACTGTATGAAGTAATAATCTAACTGATATGCCATAAATAAAATAAGACAACTGAGTTGGGGTCCAATTTGTAACCCCAATTGGAAGGGTGCCAGTGCCATGCCACGGGTAAACACAACTACTGTGGAGTCAGTCCTAACTAGTGGGTGACTCCTGAGATTACTCCTAAACTAGTAGGTGATCCTTGAGTATGTCAATCCTATCTAACGGGTGACACTTCATAACCTATGCTGGCAACATAGTGTTGGAACATAGGGATTGCTTTTAGGGACCCAGTCCTAACTAACGAGTGAGACCCCAAACCTAGGCTCACTCGATGCTGAATCCTACTCCCAACTAAAAGACATTGATCTGATAATACTGAATTAGACTGGATGGATATAGAGTTTACTGAGTTTTCCTAAGTTCTGTAACTGAGTTCTACTCAGTTCTGTTACTAACTGAGAGTACTACTGATTGTGACATGACTGAAACTAGCCTGTCACTGACACTGACTCTAGGTAAACATCTAAATTATCGGGTATTAAATACTCCCAGGACTTGATATCATGAAAAGTAAAGCAAACTATCATGTTGAATAACGTAACAATGTTCACTTGGTCATAATTCATTCATAGAGACATTTCATCAAACACTTGTAATGCATTAACTTGTATGTGAATGGGGAATACATGTAAGCATGCTATAATGGCATTATTTCATTCTCATAGGCAATTTATCAAACACATGGAAATATGCTTGGTTCTTTAAATCATAAACACTTAGGGTTAGCATGGTTACACCAATCAACTTGCAAATTGAAGGGTTTATTATGAATATCATGAAATTCAATATGTACTAGAATCAATTCTTGGAACTTGTAATCTAAATCATGGATTAAAACCCAAACAAAATCATGAACATAGATACAATCATAGAATTCATGAAATCCAAACTTGTATTTTGATAAAGGATTCTTGGGCTCCATGGAAGGTAAGGATCCATGGATGAATATCTAACATACTTTAATTTGTGAGATTCTTGGAGAAATTCTTGGGATTGACCTTGATTTTTTAGAGCTAGGGTTTGTTTTCTTAAGAGAGAACTACCTTTTTATTTTGGGAAAAAGTGAATAATGAAGGGTTTTACATATTTTTAGGGCTTAAATCTCATATCTGGGCAGAATAAAATCATGGAAAAGATTGATTTAACCCCAGGTGCAACTTTATTTTTTCATGAAATTTTCCCGATCTGGACCTCTGGTGCGATGCGTCACTATTGTGCTAGGCCACTGGAAAAGGATGACTAGGAAATTTCATAGTGGCATAATACGGTACAATTGCATTGTCACTTTGGATGAGACCTGGAAGTTCACCGCGACGCGGTGGTAACGCATTAGAAAACTATAAAAGGACAATTCTGAAATTAAGCCTTAGCACGAGTGCCAATATTTTGGAGGCTCATTGGATTTTGACAATTTTCATTTTGGCTTGCTCCACGATGCGCTGATGGCTCATGTAGTACACTATCTTGCTAAAACGGCCATAACTCTTCGTCCGGGTGTCAGATTTGGGAGAATTTTATATCGATTGGAAGTTTATTCAATTTCCCAAACAATAAAAATCCAAAATGATAAAAATTACATATTCATGATAGTGTATTCACCTTTAAAGAAAGTCTTTGACATTTTTAGAGTTAATTTAAGCTAGGTAGAAGTATAGGGTGTTACATGAATACAATAAGATCTTAGCTTATGAAAGTGCTAAAGATTTTTGGGATTTCTTGAGAAATACTCTTCAATGGACTACTGATGTGAGAGATTCTAAGCTAGATATGATAACTATCCATTAAGAAACTTTCACCATGAAAAAAGGACAAATAATCCAAAAAAATGCATGCCAGATTCACCTCAGTAACAAATGAGCTTTATTTTTTAGGATAGGGGATCCCAGTGTACAAGCAAGTAAGGAAAATTCTTTGGGTTCTTACTAAGTCTTGTTAGATCAAGGTGTATTCTATAACAAAGGCAAGGTACCTCAAAACCCTCACCATGGATGAAATCATTTGTTATCTAAAGACCTATGTTCTTAAGATATAGTACTAGATGGAAAAGAAGAAAGCAAAAAGATAAAAATCCCTGGCTTTGAAGCTTCTAAATATGATCTAGATGGTGATAAATATACTGATGTTGCCTATTGGGTAAATAGGATTGTTAGAGCCATGAAGATGAGTAGTTAGTTAAAAAAAATGAAGTAATAGAGAAAAAAGATGAAATACTAAGACTGCAAGTGTCAAAGAAAAGATTAGGGACACAGTACCTAAAAATTCAAGATAAATGAAAAAACTGCATATGCTTTAAAACAAGATTGGGGAGCATGGAAAGATTCTTCCATTTGATTAAGATAAATTTTAAAAGACTAGTGATGATTCTATGAAGGAAGTGGAAGTGGGTTCAATTATCTATGATTCCTTATTTGCACTCAGGGAAAACACAGAAAATAAAAATGAAAAGGAGATAACTCTATCAAATATTTAGGAAAATATAGATAATTATATTTCTATGAAGATAAAAAGGCTCGCAAGTGTGTTATTTGACTCTGTATGTGAACTAACCTCTAAGAAGAATACCTAGGAAGAAAAAGTAGAGAATCAAGAGAATGAGCTGAATGCTCCAACTCTACAAATTTTTTAAACTAAAAAACTATTCACAAAGATGAGCTCTAAAAATCCGAGTCTAATATAAAAGTTGAAGAAGATAGTTGATGGTGTTTATGGTAAAAGGGGAGAAGGAGGTGTCAAGGATTCAGATTGATTGTGAGGATAAACTAAAAGATTCACAACAACACCTCATGGCAGCACTGTATAAAAAAAAATTACAGAGGAACGTGGTTTGCTTGAAAGAAGAGTTGAATAGGTCACAAAATTGGACTACTTCCCCATTAATCCTTTCTAATTTAACTATTTAGGGAGTTAATAATGGTAGAAGTCTAGGCTACGAAGGAAAATAAAACATTGTGAGTCTAAAGGAAAGTTATCTCCTGATGATAGAAGAAGAGGGCACAAACTATTTTGCACTCACTGTGGAAAAATGGACATTTAAAGGAAGGATGTCAGCACTAGACTAAGTTAAAATTAAGGAATATTGAATAAATTTAATAGGAGACTCATCCTAAGGGCTTCGAGTCTCTGGAAGAAGTAAATAGAAATGCATCACTTCCTTGGTGTACTAAGTAGAATTTGATCACTCCATTGTTCTACTACGGTGAGCTCATACTCAAGTGTGTTCCCAAATCTGAAAAATAACCTTGGTCTAAGGTATGAGGATGTGAATTATAGTCCAAGAATGATCATTAAAAATAAGTAATCAACTAGCTCAATATTGAAAGTCTGACTGTATTCTCTCTTTTTCAAGATACTTCATGATGGAAGTGTCTCAAGGGAGATAGCTGAATTCAAAACAACTGATCCAATGCAAAATCTAACTGAAGATCCCCATTACAAGAAAGAAACTGTATGATTTTTTTTAAAAATATAGGAGTTTGATGATGCTAAAAAATATGAGCAAGAGTATGAAAGATGAAGAGAACTCCAGACAAACAGGGACCTGGTCCTTAGGAAATTTATCTCAGAAGGAAAAGCTTCAGCATCTTGAATTAATTCATTTCTGGGACCTGGTCCTCAGACCTACCTTGGGAGTAATTTCTGAGATTAAAAGATTATGTAAAGATTAAACCATGATAGTGACTTAACCAAATATCTGAATTAATCATTCTTCGTAAAATTAGCTATGATAAGAAGACATGTATCCTTTATAAAGTGGTTTAACATTAGTCTAACACAGTACCGTAGACTTGTAGGAATACACCGAAGGGAACAACTTTGAAAAGTGGACAAATGTGACGTGCACAAATTTAAATATTCACTAAAAAAGAAGAGGGACCCATTCTCATCTCTTAGGGTATTATCACTGTAGTATGATTTAATAATCATACAATATTTCTTGATAAAGCCATGTATTTTTACTTCTCTACATAAAAGCTATTAATTCTTATGCAAAAAGAAGACTCATACATATTAAAATCAAATGTGTCATTTAAAAAGGAGAATCTATTTATGATAACAGTCACCTCTTCAAATTACTAAATCAGGCTATCTCTTATTTTTACTCTCAATACATCATTGTTTGCCTCCTCTAAACCAAATTGTTCTACCTCACTCTCTTTAACTCACAAAACCAAAATTGAATATGCCTTCATCAAATTCCTTGGTGCTTTAGAACCCAAGGCATTGGAACATTTTGCCTTAGGTATTCTAAGTCAAAGTCTTGTAATCTTGATGGAATTATACAGAAACACATAGCTGGGAGAAGGAAGAAAGCCTCCGAGTGACCTGGTCCCAAGAAGAAAAGCTTTCTATTAAAAGGGAAGAGGCAAGTAATGAGACCAAAAGAAGTGATAAAGGTTGTCGGTAGTTATAAAGAAAGAGGAAAGAATGGGCAAATTGAATTCTGAAGTGAAGGACCTGACAATACAGTTGTTAGATGCTGACATTACTTAAAATACAAGAATAGAGATACTATTTAAGTCCTATCAGCCAACCCTTACTCAAATTAAACCTTGTTATCCTCATTCTTTCATAAATCGTATGTCAGTTTCATATCCTAATTCTCATAATGTCTTTTAAAGATCATTATATTATGATGATTATTTTAGCTTATTGTATTTGAAGTGACTATTATGAGTGGATGAATTTTTGCTTTGTGTGTAATATTTGTTCTCTTTAAATTGCAAAGTTATTATTCATTTTAGTGTTGTCTCAATGGCCATTAGTTAAATAATTTATGATTAGCTTACACGTGGTTTACTATTCTTACTTTTTAATAATTCCAAAAGGGGTATATTGAGTTCATAAAGTTGGGTAACATGTGAATTGAGTTGTTGATTGCTGTAGATTAGAATGGCATGCTGATAAGGGTAAATATGTGATATGCCAAATAGATGAAAGAAGGCAGTCATAATGAGAGGGGGAAAAATGGCAAATACTCTAACTGAAGGTGCAAACTGACAGGGAGAAGTTTTTTTACAAATGTAACTAAGGGACTAGGTCCCTTTGTTGCTTGATGAAAGAGGAAGCGTGATGATAGGGGAAATATTTATATTTAGGTGGTAATCACTCTGATTAAATATGATGAATATGCATTAATGCTGAAATTATATAGTTTGGTTTGTAATTATCAAAAAGGGGAAAAATTTCTATATGTTTTTTATGATGATGAGCAGCTAAACAACAAGGGACCAGGCCACTGGACATGCAAATTATAGTACAACTGGCACATAGTATCTGTAATGCCCCTAAAAATGGGTCTCGGAGCATCACATGGTGCTTGAGGATACAAGTAGCCCCAAGCTAACCCTTTAAGCCATTTTTATTCGATTCAACATAAATCAACGGGGTTTCTATAAAGAACCCTCAACTATCAACAGATTAATCATCGTCCAAGAATAAAAGAATTTTAGAAAGATAGCAAAATATGACTTATTAGTCAACTCCGAACATCTATACTAGTCTGACAAGCCTCTAAGAAAATCAATAAAACTAGCGAGCCATTGAGACATGCCCCAACTGACTCATACTCAGTTATCAAATGTAAACGATTCCGTGAAACCAATATCAGACATCACATCCTCGGAACCTGAGGACTCACCACAACAGATGATGTAGAACAGCATGCCCGAAGAATCACTGTCGAACCTGGAACTGAGCACCTGAACCTACATTTCCAAGAAAATGTAGCCCACATCCAAAGATATGGGTCAGTACCAAGGAACGAAACCGAGTATATGGGGGTGTATCCAGTTGTATAAACATCATCATCATAAATATTTATAAGAAATATGCAGCATGTATGAAAGACTCACATAGCCCGAATAAAATCATCATAATCATGAGAGGATGAAATAAGTACAATAATACATGTGAGTCATCATATAATTTGTCAATCACTTTCAGTTCATCAAGAATATCAATTCTCATAATGTAAATATCATTTAAATCATTCGAAAGAATAACTTTCACAATTCCACTTTCAAATTACTTCACCATTCACCATAGACACAAAGAAACACACACACACACTGGGAGATCCTTTAATCGACATAAACCCTGTGAGTTACATAGAGTCTAACGTACAACACACGTTGGGGAGAGCCGTCCTATCCTTGCCATCAGAGTAGGACTATCGATATCAAATACATACAAACTAGTGATCACTATATAAATCAGCCTCAGGCTCACTCCTATGGGGGAACGTAGTTCTAGGGAAGTAAGGTCGCTTTATACCTCCCACTCGGTGCTAACGATTTCTCCCGGACATAGCTCAGATCATTTCAAAGACAATGCACAACAAAACAATTTCAGCAATATATAAATATACATCGAGAGCAATCATGGTTCCCATCTATCAAAATCAACCACATTGTGGATTTCTTTCACACTTGAGTTTAAAACAACTCCATTAAGACCAAAAGGTCAAATCATTCAAAATATCTCAAATATTCAACATCAACGTGCTTATAACACACACTTTCTAGAAAAACACAATTTCCAAAGAGGATTCATGACCCAAATATCAAAATCATGATAAATATCGTTCAAGATTCATGCTTTATATCTCCACATATGTAGATTCATCTTTCAAAATCATAAACATCAAGATTTCATAATAATCATCAAAAGATATGGGTTCGTACTTCAAATTCATAAGAATCAAATAAAAATCATGCCTTTGTAAAGAAAATTACTTTTGGGCACAAGAACGAAAGAGAGTTCTTGTTGAAAAACCCCACATACCTTGAATGATGAACTTTACATCGATACTCGTTTTTGAGATGTTAATCGTTCCTTTGAATGATGGTTCTTGGAGTTCTTGAACTAGGAACTTGGAATCCTGAATAAATTTACAGAATTAATGGTGAACTTTGGAGGTTCTTGAAGTTCTTGAACTAGGAACTTGGAATCTTGAATAAATTTGCAGAATTAATGGTGAACATTTGAGGTTCTTGAATTTGGATGTAGGAGCTTAGGGTTTTCTTTTTGAGGAAATTTGATGAAACATAACATATAATGCTTCTAATAGGCTTTAATATAGGGTTTGGATGGATTTTGGGTGAGGGGGAATGACCAAAACGCCCCTAAAAATCAAATAATTCCCGAATATGTCCTTTGGTGGACTATTTTGATAGTCTGAAGTAGATCAACCATAACATTTTACTCCGATATCCAAATTGGATGAAACCAATTTCATTAGAAAGAGGACTCTCAAATATTTCCGTTGATATATATTACCTCACACGGATCATTGTTTATGAGGAGTTATGATCATTTGAAGTTGACCCAAAAATTCACTTTTGATAGGCTGAAGTAGATCGACCATAACTTTTTGCTCCAATAGCCAAATTGGATGAAACCAATTTCATTGGAAAGAAGACTCGCAGAGATTTCTGTTGATAAATAGTAGATCACCCAGATCATTATTTACAAGGAGTTATGATCATTTAAATTTGGAGCCAAAATACGCCAGGCCTCAGTACTTTTTCTTGCACGTTTTACTGTTCACTACCATTCACGATTCGATCGGAATGTTCATAACTGGTCGCTCGGGTGTCCGTTTTGGATGATCCACATATAGTTGGAAAGCTTACTCGGTACTTTACGCAATAGTGGGTTATAATCTAAGACATTCCACACGAAAAATTTATAATTTATTCTAGAAGATAGAACCCAACACGTTTACGCACAAAATTTCAACAAAAAATTTCCTGGGGTATTACATCATCCCCCCTGGAAACATTCATCCTCGAATGACGCTAGGCATGCCAAGATTAGATAGGGAATAGAGCATACATCTGAAACCATTTGTTAGACTCATCACCACATCGTTTCTCACTCCGAATGCAACATAGAATGCATAGATTCAAGAAACTACAGCTGAACACATAATAAATGATAGCTGAACTGCTGCAACTTTTATCAAAAGTGCATGATTTAGGAAAGAACGGTACCTTTGGCTTTATCAGAGTTCACAAAAAATAGGTGCGGGTACTTGGATCGCATATCCGCCTCAGCTTCCCAAATTGCACCCTCAACAGATTGGTCTTGCCAAAACACTAGGAAACTTCTTTGTTCCTTAGTCTTCGGACACCGAAATCAAGAATCTTAACAGGAATATCATCAAAAGAAAGATTTTCTTGAATGTCAGCACTCACAGAGAAATCCACCACCACAACATCGCTAATATGCTTTCTAAGCATGGAGACATAGAATATTGGATGAATAGAGGACAACTCGAAATGCAACTCAACCTCATAAGCTACCTTACCAACACAGTTAAGAATTTTGTAAGGATCAACATAACGGGGACTAAGATTCCCCTTCTTTCCGAATCTCTTCACCCCCCTCATCGGTGAAATTTTTAGATATACTAGGTCACCAACTTCAAACTCAAGGTCTCTCCTTCTAACATCTGCATATGACTTATGACGACTCTGCGCAGTTTTCAATCGTTTCCTAATCAACTTAACTTTTTCCATAGCCTCAAATACCGAATCAGGACCACTTACAGCCTCTTCACCCACCTCGAACCAACCTATGGGTGATCTACACTTCCTTCCATATAAGGCTTCAAATGAAGCCATGCCAAAACTAGAGTGGAAACTGTTATTTTAAGCAAACTCTATCAACGGTAAGTGATCATCCCAACTTTCCTTAAAGTCAAGTGTACAAGCCCTCAATATATCCTCTAAGGTTTGGATGGTCCGCTCAGCCTGACCATTGGTCTGCGGATGAAAAGCAGAACTCAAAAGCACTTGGGTACCAAGATCCTTCAGAAAAGCTTTCCAAAATTACTAAGTGAACTAGTACCCCTATCTGAAATAATAGACAAGGGAACTCCATGCAGTCTGACTAGCTCTCAGATATACAATCTAGAGTAATCCTCAGCAGTATATGAAGTATGAACAGTCAAGAAATGAGCAGACTTAGTCAACCTATCAACCACAATCCAAATGGAATCATGATAGAATCGGGAAGGAGGTAAACTAATCATGAAGTCCATTTTTATCTCATCCCACTTCCAGGTGGGAATACTAAACTCTTGCATCATATTACCAGGTCTTTGGTGTTCAACCTTAACCTGTTGGTATGTTGCACACTTAGCTACAAATGCTGCTATATCTTTCTTCATGCCACTCCACCAATAAATTTCCCACAAGTCTTAGTACATCTTGGTGGCACCAGGATGAATAGAATATCGCACCCTGTGTGCTTCAGCCATAATCCTCTATCTTAGATCATTAATATTTGGGACACACAATCTACCCTATAATCTCAACACACCATCTCCCCCTTGGGAGAAAACCTCTACTTTTTGATCCTTGACTGACTCCTTCAGTCTGACCAAACTAGCATCTAAGTATTGCTTTTCCTTCACTTCCAAAACCAAGGAGGATTCGGAACTACTCTGAACACCTATACTACCTTCAGCAGAGTCAAACAACCTAACCCCCAATCTAGCTAAACGATGTACATCACGAGCCAACTCTTTCTTACCTTCTACCACATGTGAAACCCTACCCATGGACACTCTACTTAGGGCATCCGCCACAATATTGGCCTTGCCCGGATGGTACAACACACTCATATCATTGTCCTTTAATAATTCTAACCATCGTCTCTGCCTAAGATTCAATTCTCTCTGGGTAAACATATACTGCAGACTCTTATGATCAGTGAAAACCTCAACATGGACACCATACAAATAGTGTCTCCAGATTTTCAAAGCAAACACAACAGCAGCCAACTCAAGGTCATGGGTAGGGTAATTTTTCTCATAGGGTTTCAACTGTCTACAAGCATAAGCTATCACCTTACCCTTTTGCATCAATATGCAACCCAACCCAACTCTCAAAGCTTCACAGTACACCATAAAACCATCAACACCATCAGGCAAAGTCAAAATAGAGGCCGAAGTGAGTCGAGTCTTCTACTCCTGAAAACTCTTCTCACAAGATTCGGACCACAAGAACTTCACTTTCTTTTGGGTCAGCCGAGTCATAGGAGATGCTATAGAGGAGAAACACTCAACAAAATAGCGGTAATAGAAAGCTAAACCTAAGAAACTTCAAATATCAGTCGGAGAAATAGGTCTAGGCTAATTTCTAATAGCTTTGGTCTTTTGGGGATCAATTTTAATACCCTCAAAAGAAATGATATGACCCATAAAAGCAGCTGACCTTATCAAAAACTCATACTTACTGAACTTGGCAAACAACTTGTCATCTCTAAGGGTTTGCAAGATAGTTCGGAGATGATCAGAATAGCTATCCTCACTATGGGAGTACACCAGTATATCATCGATGAACACTATGACAAACATATCCAGATATGGTCTGAACACTCAATTCATGAGGTCCATCAAAGCTGTTGGGGCATTAGTTAACCCAAAAGACATAAAAGAAACTCAAAATGGCCATAACGAGTTGGAAAAGTGGTTTTCAGGATGTCACACTCCCTAACTTTGAGTCAATAGTAGAGAGAGACACTTTAAGCATGATAGACTTCTGAAAGAAAGAATCACACTTTTTCCTAAAATGTCTTGTAGCCTATTTCTCATATATGTGGCACGCTGCACACCGATGATCAAGACTCCACTTAATATGGCTTATCACACTCCCTAGGATACCTTAAAACCTTAAGCACTGATACCAAGTTTGAAACACCCCAGAAAATGGGCCCCGAAGCGTCATATGGTGCTTGAGGCTATGAGTAGCCCCAAGTAACCCTTTGATCCATTTTCATTCAGTTCAACACAAATCAATGGGGATTTCCATAAATAACCCTCAAATATCAACAGAGTAATCATCATCCAAGAATAAAAGAATTTCAAAAAGATAACAAAATATGACTTATTATTCAACTCCCAATATCTATACTAGTTTGACAAGCCTCTAATAAAATCAATAAAACCAGCGAGCCATTGAGACATGCCCCAACTAACTCATACTCAGTTATCAAATGTAAACAATTTTGTGAAACCAACATCAGACATCATGTCCTCAGAACATGAGGACTCACAACAACAGAAGATGTAGAAAAGCATGCCCGAAGAATCATTGTCAAACCTGGAAATGAGCACCTGAACCTATATTCTAAGAAAATACAGCCCACATCCGAAGATATGGGCCAGTACCATGGAAAGGAACCGAGTATATGGGGGTGTATGTAGTTGTATACACATCATCATCATAACTATTTATAAGAAATATGTAGGATGTATGAAAGACTCACATAGCCCGAAGAAAATCATCATAATCATGAGAGGATGAAATAAGTACAATAACACATGTGAGTTATCATGTAATTTGTCAATCACTTTTAGTTCATCAAGAATATCAATTCTCATAATGTAAATATCATTTAAATCTTTTGAAAGAATAACTTTCACAATTCCACTTTCAAATTACTTCACCATTCGCCATAAACACAAGGAAACACACACACACTGGGAAATTCTATCACCGACAAAAACCATGTGAGCTACATGGAGTCCAACGTACAACCCACGTTGGGGAGAGCCATCCTATCCTTGCCATCGGAGTAGGACTATCGATATTAAATCCATACAAACTAGTGATCACTATATAAATCAGCCTCAGGCTTACTCCTATGGGGGAACATAGTTCTAGGGAAGTAAGGTCCCTTTATACCTTCCACTCGGTGCTAAAGATTTCTCCCGAACTTAGCTTAGATCATTTCAAAGACAATCTACAACAAAACAATTTCAGTAATATATAAATATACATCAGGAGCCATCATGCTTCCCATCTATAAAAATCAACCACATTGTGGATTTTTTTCACACTCGAGTTCAAAATAACTCCATTAAGACTAAAAGGTCAAATCATTCAAAATATCTCAAATATTCAACATCAACGTGCTTATAACACACATTTTCTAAAAAAAACACAATTTCCAATGGGGATTCATGACCCAAATATCAAAATCATAATAAATATCGTTCAAGATTTATGCTTTATATCTCCACACATGTAAATTCATCTTTTAAAATCATAAACATCAAGATTTCATAATAATCAACATAAGATATGGGTTCATGCTTCAAATTCGTAAAAATCAAATAAAAATCATGCCTTTGTAAAGAAAATTATTTTTTGGCATAAGAACAAAAGAGAGTTTTTGTTGAAAAATCCCACATACCTTGATTGATTAACTTTAGATCGATGCTCATTTTTGAGATGTTAATCGTGCCTTTGAATGATGGTTCTTGGAGTTCTTGAACTAGAAACTTGGAATCTTGAATAAATTTGCAGAATTAATGGTGAACTTTGGAGGTTCTTGATGTTCTTGAACTAGAAACTTGGAATCTTGAATAAATTTGCAGAATTAATGGTGAACTTTGGAGGTTGTTGAAGTTGGATGTAGGAGTTTAGGATTTTTTTTTTGAGGGAATTTGATGAAATATAACATATAATGCTTCTAATAGGCGTTACTATAGGGTTTGGACAGATTTTGGGTGAGGAGGAATGACCAAAATGCCCCTAAAAATCAAATAATTCCCGAATTTGTCCTTTGGTGGTCTATTTTGATAGTCTGAAATACATAAACCATAATATTTTACTCCGATATCCAAATTGGATGAAACCAATTTCATTAGAAAGAGGACTCTCATTTCTTTCCGTTGATATATAGTATCTAATCCAGATCATTGTGTACGAGGAGTTATGATCGTTTGAAGTTGACCTAAAATTTCACTTTTGATAGGCTGAAGTAGATGGACCATAACTTTTTGCTCCGATTGACAAATTAGATGAAACCAATTTCATTGGAAAGAGGACTCACAGATATTTTCATTGATATATAGTAGATCACCCAGATCATTATGTACAAGGAGTTATGATCATTTGAAGTTGGAGAAAAAAATACACCAGGCCTCAGTACTTTTTCCTGCACGTTTTACTGTTCACTACTATTCACAGTTCGATTGGAATATTCTTAACTGGTCGCTCGGGTGTCCGTTTTAGATGATCCACATATAGTTGGAAAGCTTATTCGATACTATACGCAATGGTACGACATAATCTAATACATTCCATACAGAAAATTTATAATTCATTCTAGAAGATAGGACCCAACACGTTTACACAAAAAATTTCAATGAAAAATTTCCTGGGGTATTACGGTTTCTGCATAACATTGTTTTCTTATGTAACAAACTTGTAGGTGATATTTTGTATTGACTTGGACTGCTGGTCAAATAATATTTCTGCTCTAATTATAACCCAACAATAAAAGAATGAGACGCCTCTTATATAAATAGTTCTTAGCAATTCTAAAGAGTGTAGAAAGGCAGCAAAAACCTCAATTTAGCACTACTCAAGTTCTTAGTTATTTATATGGGCTTCTATAGAAATTATTCTTGATTGAGTTTTGATTTGTAACTGAACTACTCATCTTTTAATAATAGTGCTTTCATTTATTAAGATAAATGCTTAGGTAGAGTTTCCTAAGTTTAACAATGATTAGAGCTAATTAATGTAGAGAGAGTCCTCGATTGAGTTACCAAGATGAGCTTGTAGTAGAGTTACTATAAGTGCAAGAATCCTAGAGTTACGATTAAATCTAGATTGTAATTAATATTATGGTTAAAGTGGATTCTGTTTGTGCTTGTGTGGGAAACCCATGGTTTTTTTCATCATAGGTTTCCACATAAAAATCATTGTGTCATTTAATCTATTCGCATTGTCTTTAGTTTTCCTGTAAGCTATTATTTAATTGTCTGTGATTGATTCTGAGGGACATAGTCCCTTACTGTATGGAGCAACCCCCAAGGGTTATAACACATATCCCAAAACCATCAGAATAAATTCATGATTATTCCTCCCATTTTATGACTTTCTATCATCATTCCATATTAATACTATATATTTCAAGATTAAAATGGTGATTATAGTCATGGAAGGGTAATTTAATAGCTTGTAACAAAAACACAAAACTTTTTAACCAAATCACCTAATTGCACCACAAAAGTTAGTTAGGTCAAGTTTTGTCCTAACCAAAACCCAAAAAGACTTGTGATTCAATGAGTTAATAGTAAAAAAAGATGTATATCGAAGGGATTAACTTACCTTTATAAGGACTTTTGATGAATAATAGGTGCAATTCACCCTAAATTGCAACAATTAAGACTTAAATAATAGTGGAATAAAAATAATGTTTTTGTTGTGGTTTTTACATTAGTCAGCACATATTGTGCTATAACAGCCCTATTCTGTTATAGCAGTCTTAATATAATGGTATCTTCCATCTGGTGCCTACCAATCTTAAAGCACCAATCTTATTAAGATGTCCAAACACTAGTACATTATACTATAGTAAGATATATCACAACAATAAGAAAAATAAAGATAATTATAATAATACTTGTAAAACCAATAAGGTTTTAAATAATTTCATTGCATGTGATTAGGACATAGGATATCAACTAGTTATTCAATTTCCTTAAATATGTATTTTGACAAGAATACAAAGAAATAGTTAAATAGACACATTAATGAAGTTGTGTTTCAACTACATTAAACTATCACCTACCTCAATCCAAGCCTGACAATATTATAATGAACTTGGGCCTTTATTTCTTATGCAAGCTATCATTGTCGATAAGATTAGGAATACACATAATTAATTAAATAAACAAATAGTATCAAGGATTTAAACCTTATTTCTATATGTAGTTTTGATGAGGAGGAGCTAAACTGCAAGTGACCGGATCCCTGGACATGCAAAGTACAGTACAGCTGGCACACGGTATTTGCGCAGCTTTGCATTCTTAAGTAACAAACTTGTAGGTGCTATTTTTTATTAACTTGGATAATTGGTCAGATGATATTTCTACCCTAATCATCACCCAACTATAAAAAAAATGACACCCCTCTTCTACAAATGGGTTTTGCAATTCTAATGAGTGAAGAGAGGCACATAAAATCCCATTTCAACACTCTTCAAGTTCTTAGTTATTTATGTGAGCTTAAGTAGAAATTTTTTTTGAGTTATCTTTTATTTCAAATTGGACTACTCATCTTATAATAATAGTTCTTTCATTTGTTTAGAGAAATACTTAGTTAGAGTTGCCTAAGTTTAATATTGATTAGAGCTAATCAGTGTAGACAGAGTCCTTGGTAGAATTACAAAGATGAGCTTGTGGTAGAGTTGTTCGTAATGTAGTGAGCCTAGAGTTAGGCTGAAATCTTGACTGTAATCAGGGCGATGGTTATAGTCAATTTCATAGGTGATTGTGATGGAAATCCATAGTTTTTCCAACCTTACATTTCCATATAAAAAACCTTGTTTCTTTTACTCTTTTGTATTGTATTTAGTTTTATTACACTTTATTCTTTTATTGCCTAGGAATGATTCTGACGGACCTGGTCCCTTACTATGTGGAGTAGCCCCCAAGGGTATAACAATAGGTATCAGAGCTTGGTCACTAAAAAAGCTTAGACCTAGAGTGTCTTGCATAGTATGGCTGCTACCTAACCTGGAAGAAAAACAATCAACCATGACACCACCTTGATTCAATGGACAGTATTATGGGTGGTGGAAAAAAATGTTCGACTTCATTATGACGTATGATAGTGAACTTATGAACATTATTCTTAATGATCTTCATGTGCCTGTTAGAGAAGTCAAAGAAGGAAATGTTAAGAATATGGTTTTCAAAAGTAGGATAGAGTTCAATGATGAAGATAGAAAAAAGATTGAATTAATTTACAAGGTTAAGTAGCTGCTAGTATGAGGTCCTGATGAATACAATAAGATCACAACCTGTGAAAGTGCTAAAGAAATGCATACCAGATTTACCTCAGTAACAAATGAGCTTTATTATTTAGGATAGGTGATCCCAGTAAAAAAGAAAGTAAGGAAAATTCTTGGGGTTCTTCCTAAGTCTTGTGAAATCAAGGTGGACTCTACAACTAAGACAAGATACCTCAAAACCCTCACCATGGATGAACTCATTTGTAATATAAAGCCCCGTGAGCTCAAGAAATAGTACTATATGGAAAAGAAGAAAATAAAAGGAGAAAAATCCTTGGCTTTGAAAGCTTATAAATATGATCCTGAAGGTGATGAAGATACTGATAGTGCCTATTTGGAAAATAGTTTTTTTTGATCCATGAAGATGAGATGTTAGTTCAAAAGAAAGGGAAGTAGCAGAGAAAAATTAGAAATATTAAGATAGTAGGTGTCAAAGAAAAGATTTGGGACCAAGTACCTAACAATTCAAGAAGAATGAAGCAACTGAGTATGCTTTCAATAAAGATCGAGGAGCATAGCAAGATTCTTCTAGAGATTCAGATAAAGTTTAAAAGACTAGTGAGCTATGATTCTTTATTTGTACTCAAGAAAAACACCAAAGATATAAATGAAAAGGAGGTAACTCTATCCAATATTAAGAAAAATATAGATAATTACACTTCTGCAAAGATAAAAAGGGTTGCAATTATGTTGTTAGACTCTGTATGTGAACTAACCTCTAAGAAGAATGCCTTGGAAGAAAAAGTAGTGAATCAAGAGGATGAGCTGAATGCTCTAACTCTATAAATTTCTTGAACTGAAGAGTTTTTCATAAAGATGAGCTTTGAAAATCTGAGTCTAATATAGAATCTGAAGATAGTTGATTGTATTGATGGTAAAGGGAGAAGGAAGCGTCAATTATTTAGATTGATCAAGTGGATAAACTAAAAGATTCAAAACAACACTTCATGGCAACACTGTAAAAAAAGAATTAGAGAGGAACCTGGTCTGCTTGAAAGAAGAGTTGAACAAGTCACTTAAGTGGACTACTTCCCCATTAATCCTTTCTGATTTAACCTGGTGGGGAGATAATAATGGTAGAGGTCTCGGATACTAAGGAAAATAAAACATAATGATTCTAAAGGAAAGGTAGCTCCTGGTGATAGAAGCAGAGGGCACAAAATATTTTGCACTCACTGTGTAAAAATGGAAATTTGAAGGAAGGATGTCAGCACTAGACTAAGGTAAATTAAGAAATATTGAATAAATTCAACAGGAGACTCATCCTAAGGGCTTTGAGTCTCTAAAAGAAGTGAAAATAAATGAATGATTCCCTAGGTGTACTAAGTAGAATTTGATCAATACATTGTCCTACTACTATGAACTTAGACTCAAATGGGTTCCCAAATCTAACAAATGACCATGGTCTGAGGTATGAGGAAGAGAATTACAGTCAAACAATCATCATTAAAAATAAGTAATCAACTAGCTCAATATTAAAAGTTTGACTGTATTCTCTCTTTCTTAAGACACTTCATGATGGAAGTGTCTCAAGGGAGATAGTTGAATTCAAAACACCTGATCCATGGCAAAATCCAGCTAAAGATCCCCATTATATGAAAGAAACTGTATGATTTTTTTCAAAAAAAGTTTGGAATTTTATGGTGCTAAAAAATATGACTAAGAGGATGAACAATTCAGATAACTCCACACCAAAAGGGACCTGGTCCCTAGGAAAATTATCTCTGAAGGAGAAGAATCACCAGCCTAAATTAATTCATGTCTGGGACCTGGTCCTCAGACCTACCTTGGGAGCAATTTCTGATACAAAAAGATTAAGTAGAGATTGAAGCATGATAGTGACTTAACCAAATATCTGAATTAATCACTAACCATAAAATTAGCTATGATAAGGAGATAGTTATCCTTTATAAAGTGGGTACATTAGTCTAGCTCAGTACAATAGCTTTACAAGTATACACTCATGGGAATAACTTTGAAAAGTGGACAAATGTGTCATGCAAAAATTTAAAGATTCACTATAAAAGAAAATTAACCTGCTCTTATATCTTAGGGTATTATCACTGTAGTGTGATTTAATTATCATAAAATATCTCATGATAAAGCCATGTGTTTTTCCTTATCTATATAAAAGCTATCAATTGTTATGTAAAACGACGAGTCACACTTATTAAAATCAGAAGTGTCATTCAAAAAGGAACATCTATTGATGACTTTAGTTACTTTTTCAATTTACTAAATCAGGCTATGTCTCATTTTTAGTCTCAATACATCATTGTTTGCCTCATGTAAACCAAATCGGTCAACCTTACTCTCTTTAACTCACAAAACCAAAATTGAATATGCCTTTATCAAATACCTTCGTGCTTTAGCAACCAAAGCATTAGAACATTTTTCCTTAGGTCCTCTAAATCAAAGTATTATAATATTAATGGAATTATATAGAAACACATAGCTGGGAGAATAAAGAAAGCCTTTAAGTTACCTGGTCCCAAAAAAAAGTTTCTATTAAAATGGAAAAGGCAATTAATGAGACAAAAAGAACTGATAAAGGTTGTGGGTATTTCTCTTAGGAAAGAACTCTTGATCCCAAAATAAATTAAAAAAAGGGGGACATGGAATGCCATATGAGAACCTCTTCAACAAAGTATTCAATCACTTTGGGGTACTTGGGATAAAGGGAACATATGAGTAGCCAAACAAATGATCAGCCTAGCAAAATATTTGTATAGTAAATCTTAAGTATCTGAGTTGCTAACTTTTTAGATAAGTTAGGAATGTAAATGGAGGAGTTAAGGATTAAGTTAGCTACCAAAGATACTAAATTAAATTTATTTAACATAGTTAAATCAAATGTTATCCGTGGAAGGACCAGGTTCCACTGATGAACCTGAAGATGAAAATACAAAACTTCAGCCAATAATTGACAAATTAAATGTAAAAGTGAAGGACCTTACAATATAGTTGTTGGATGCTGAAATTACTTAAAATACAAGAATAGAGATAATATTTAAGTCCTATCAAACAACTTTCGCTTAAATTAAACCCTGTTATCCTCATTCCCTCATAAATCGTATGTCAGTTTCATATCCTGATTCTCACAATGGATTTTAAATACTATTATATTATGATGATTATTTTAGCTTATTGTATTGGTATTAACTATTATGAGTGGATGAATCCTTGCTTTGTTTGTAACATTTGTTCTCTTTAAATTTTAAAGTTATTCTTCATGTTAGTGTTGCCCCAATGGACATAGGTTAAATAATTTATGATTAATTTACACATGGATTACTATTCTTACTTGTCAATGATTCCTAAAGAGGCATATTGAGTTCATAAAGTTAGGTACCAGGTGAATTAAGTTGTATATTGCTGCAGATTAGAATGGATTGCTGATAAGGGGAAATATATGATATGCCAAATAGATGGAAGAAAAGAGTCATGATGACAGGTGAAGGAAATGAAAAATGCTCTAACTGAAGCTGAAAACTGATAGAAGGAAGTTTTTACTACAAATAAAAATAAGAGACTAGGTCCCTTTTTTGCTTGATGAAAAATAAAGCATGATGATAGGGGGAACATTTATCTTTAGGTGGTAATCACTCTGATTAAATGTGATGGTGCACTAATGCTCAAATTATATGATTTGGTTTTTCATTATAAAAAGGGAAAATTGCTATATGTTATTTTGATGATGAGCAGCTAAACTGCAAGGAACCAGGTCCCTAGACATTCAAATTACAGTACAACTGGCACATGGTATCTTCAAAACATTGTCTTCTTGTGTAAAAAAGTTTTAGGTGCAATTTTGTACTGACTGGACTGCTAGTCCAATAATATTTCTACTCTAATCATCACCCAACTATAAAAATCATGAGTTACGTCTTCTATAAATGGTTCTTAGCAATTCCAAAGAGTGAAAAGACGCAGCAAAAACCCCAATTCAGTACTACTCATCTTTTAATAGTAGTGATTTCATTTATTGACATAAGTGCTTAGGTAAAGTTGCTTAAGTTACCATTGATTAGAGCTTATTATTGTAGAGAGAGTCCTTGGTAGACTAACCAAGATGAGCTAGTAGTAGAGTTGCTCCAAGCACAAGGAGCCTAGAGTTAGGCTTAAATCTTGATTGTAATCAAGATGATGGTTAAAGTGGACTTAGTTTGTGCTTGTGAAGGAAAACCATGGTTTGTTCCATCATGGGTTTCCACACAAAAATTATTGTGTCATTTAATCTATCCGCATTGTCTTTAGTTTTCTTACACGCTATTGTTTGATCGTCTGTGATTGATTTTGAGTGACCTAGTCCCTTACTGTGTGGAGCAACCCCCAAGGGTAATAACACTTGTCCCAAAACCATAAGGATAAATTCATGATTATTCCTCCCATTTTAAGATTTTCTATAATAATTCCATAGTAATAATACATATTTCATGATTAAAATAGTGATTATAGTCATAAAAGGGTAATTTAATAGCTTGTAACCAAAACACAAAAGCATTCTACCGAAATCACCTAATTGCACCACAAAAGTTAGTTAGGTCAAGTTTTATCCTGCCCAAAACCCAAAAACCTTGTGATTCAATGAGTTAATAATAAAAAAACTACTATATGGAAGGGATCAACTTACCTTTATAAAGATTTTTGATGATAAATAGGTGGAATTCATCCTAAATTACAATAATTATGCCATAAATAATAGTGGAATGAATATAATGTTTTTGTTGTGGGTTTTGCATTAATCAACATAAACTGTGCTATAATAGCCCTATCCTATTATAGCAGTCTTAATTTAAGGGTATCTTCCAACTATAATGGGACTGACTAAACTTGACTCTCGCTATAGCAGGAAAATTTCCGTGATTGCGGTGCAACAATAGCAGTCTACCACCTACAATAGAGAATTTAATTATATAGAAGCTCATGATTTCTCCTAGTTTTAACTTTTTTGTAGTATGCCCTCATATGTTGACCTCCCAAACCAAACCCTCTATGTTATGTTTGTTATTGGCAGTTCTCCTCACATAAGTTCCCTTTTAAAGATCGTACATCATATTTTCTCGACTATATGAAAATAATATTCATTTCTTCTTCAAAATATTCACTTGTAGAATACTATATTTTAATTGATTTACATCATTTTTCTACCACGTGTGCCTCTCAAACCTAGAGCTATCTTGTTCGCACAAAAAATCATTAAGGTAAAGTAGTTGACTAGACTTCTTGAAATGAGTGTGTTGGAACTATACGAAATTTCAAAGTTCTAATTTTAAAAAAGGGGGTAGTCTAGAATTAAATGAGTGACTATTAACACCTTGAATTACATAAACTTTAACTAATCTATTTCATGATTTCTCTAGTCCATAACATGCTTGGATTTCATCTAAGACTAGACTACCCTGAAATTTCTAACTCCCAATTTAGAAAAATTTTTATCCCAAATTTTGTCATGCTGGACTTTATGGTTCCTTCCTATAACTTGTAATGTTAATCCAGGACTCATAATTTTGACTCATGATCCTTAAGAGATATTTTTATGTTATTATTTATTACCAGTATGAGTTTATCTAATACTCATGCTCTAACTCTATGACACATTCCATGATTCATGGTGATTAGAACCTTAGAAAAATTTATTTATCTTAACTGAGTCATTACACGATGCATGGTCAAATTATTTCATTTGTAGGTTACATCATACTTATCTGAGATTAGGACTTTTCTTTTATTTTTTTAATCTAATTCTGGGTTTAATCAAGGAGAAATATTGGGATGTTACATCTAAACTATTCTGTAATGATGAATTAGGTTTTTACACTAACCTAGTAGAATCATCAAAACTCAAATACAATCTCATAAGCCAAAATTTTGGGTTTAGTCTAAGTTCTATGTTTCAAATGATCAAATGTAAACTAATTCTTTAAAGTTCATATCACAACCTCATGAATAATTCCACCAATTATTTCAAGTCATGAACACCAATTCGAAGCAATGGAGAGGGTCAAATAGGAAAAAGAAGTAAAAATCACAAAGTGACGTTAATAGTCATATTAAAAAAGTATCAATTTTAGAAGGTTCTACGCATGATTGACATGGAGGAATCTCTTGTAGGTGCCGGAAATATGGATGGTAAAAATAATTATTTTCTAGCTTATTCTAAGACTAACTTTTTTATGGTTAGTACATGAACTTCAAATCACATGGTTTGAAACATCGAATTATTGGCATCTAGTTCTGTTGTTCTCCTTTCAAAACAAAATAATGTAAATCTACCAAATGGTAACTTTTCCACAATTAATAATAAAGGATCTTGTATTAGACTAGTACCACTTAATTATTTATTGTTTATATCCCATAATTTATATATAACCTTTGATCTATCTCAAAACTGACCAGAGACTTAAATTATTTTGTTTTTTTCTATGTAGACTTTTTATTCTTTAGGATCTTTACCATGGGGAAGTGATGGGGATTAGTGAATGAGATATAAGGACTCGACATCTACTACTATGTCACCATCACTATATGAAGTTTAGTCTGTCCCGCTATCTCTTCCATCATTGATGAAAGTTTTGTGTGCCATGAAAGACATGGTCATTGTAAAAGCACAATTTTCTGAACCAGACTGTTATACGGTGCCCGTGACCCTAAAGGAACACAAGCTAATCCATCATTGATATCTGTACCTAAACACTTCATAATATACTGTATAATTACAGAAACATGTACTGAAAGTCCATAAGGTTCAAACTGAAAAAATATTTGATAAAATAATATTTGAAATTGGTATAACAATACTAAAACAAATCTGAAATAATTATTTGACATGCTATAGTCTGAAAGCCCCTAAACTATATGAATAAGGAGTTGATGGGAGATGTCCCCAACTAACTCCAACTACTACAATAAACTAAAGACTGAAAGAATAACATAATCAAATAATATAATCCTCGAATAATAAAGACTCACTGCTAACTCTGTTTACTGAAGCCTGGAAGGCTACTGATGTTCTGGATCTCGTGCTACTAAACCTATGGTATAAGACACCATAGCACAAATGTGTTAGTACTTTAAATGTACAGTTATGAAAGTACAGTAGGCTAAATGCATGGGGTTTATATGCATGTACAATAATAACTGACTAACTAACATGAACGTGAGAATGCATCCATGACTACATAACTGTAACTAAGATCGTGATTGGACTGAATACTAAGTTCTGACTACTGAGTTTACTGATAACAGGGATATTTTGATATCTGAGTTTTCTGACACTGATAACTAAGTTTACAAGTGCTGTAATACTGATGAGTAATGACAGTTCAAATTATGAAGAACTTGTCTGATTGACTGTATCTGCCAGTCTAATTATAAAGAATTTAATCTGATTGACTGTATATGACAACCATGAATATGAAGAATAGATATGCTTGACCATATCTGACAGTCATGAATATGAATTCTGATAAAATGAGTTTTATCAAACTAATATACTGATAATAAGTGATCGTATCTGACAGTATAAATTTGTATGGAACTAGCTAAGTTTCGTATTACTGAGTGACTGTAGCTGACAGTCCTGAGTCTGATGAGCTATCTGAGTTTTATTACTAAAACTAAGACTGAGATTGATTCTGAGAATATTACTATAACTGTAACTATGGGAGGTAATCATCTAACTAACATGCCCCGAATCTGATCTGGTGGGGTCCATTTTACAACCCCCTCTGGAAGGGTGTCAATACCGTGCCACAGGTAGAGACAACATATGAGTAAATCCTATTTTGGAGCTCTTTCCGCCTGCCCTTGCTATTAGGTAAACTCAAAGAGATGTATTATACCTATGTGTAGGGACATCTCAACCTACACTGGTGATGTAGTTCTGGAACACAAGGATTTTCTTCTAAGGATCGTACCCTCTGACTCAGGTAAATCCCCATCATTGAGTTCACTCGGTGCTGAATCCTACTCCCAACTGAATAGATACTGAACTGATTAACTGAATTGAACTGATACTAGTGGTATTTCTTAGTGGAGCTAAACTAATTTTACTATGTTCGAATGACTGACGGAGTGCTAATAAGATCTGAGGACTAGCTGAGAATACTGTAGTTACTGATATTGATTTGGAATATGGAGGTTACTGAGATTATTGAGTTTTTTGAGGTTTCCTGAGTCACATGAGTAACTGAATTTATGGATCATATCTCGACTGAGAGTATCGTGAAAACATAACATGAATCTAGGCACACAACTATATTTTTGGGTACAAGTACAGTACCCCCAGGACTTAATGGAAGAAAATTGACAAGACTTTACAATTCTTCAATACATAATCAAGATCAATAATTAATAATACACTAACTTGGGGATTTCATAAAACACTTGGTTATCATTGTCTTTTTCAAGGATAAGAATGCAAACACTCATAGCATAATTCCATACTTTAACATCATCAGAATTCTATCAACATATACATAAAACAACAATAACATATGAACCATTTAAGCATGAGAGAGTTGTATGCATTTATCATATAGGTCATAATTTAGATATAATGCATAATTTCTAGTCTCTTAGGCCTTTTATTGAACACATTTTATGCACCAATTAGGGCATAGGCATAATTCATTTATTAACACATCATAATCAACTCAATCCGTGGATTTCCTCTCATATGCTAACGTAGTTTCATAGATTCACATAAAGATTCCAGCTTGGGAATCATACAACATCAACAACATGATTATAAACAACCCACATTATAAACATCATAATTTCATAATTAAAAGATGGTGCTTGAGCTTCTTGGATGAAAGGAACCTAGAATCAATACTTGACATACTTTAGTTTGTGAATCTATGAAGATTGACGGAGAAAGTTTCTTGAAATTGAATCTTATATGAAAAACCCTCTTTTTGTTATGAGAGAAAGTGTATGTTTTGGTGAAATAAGGGCTTAATTTTGTGTTTAGGTATTATATAGGGGTGGGAAAAGGACTATTTTGCCCTAAAAAATAGAGTGTTTAAGTCACTTAGACCTCAATGTATGGGGCACACACCTTATCGCACACATTAGGATGTGAATCACACACCTTATCGCACATATTAGGGTGTGTGTCAAACACATTATCGCACACATTAGGTTGTGCATCGCATACCTCATGGCATACTTTAGGTTGTGCATCGCACACCTTATGTTAGGCAATGTACTCCATTTTACAAAGCCATAACTTCTTGCTCAGGTGTCATTTTTGGTAAAACTGGTATCGTTGGAAAGCTAATCCAATTATATATCTGTTGGTGGGTCATGATATCAAAAATTCATAGTATACAGAGAGTTATGATCATTTGAAGTTGACTATAGCAATATCCTTCTATAGAAGTAAATCGGTAAGGAATGTTTTGATTCGTCTGATAGTTGGGTTTTATTTGAAGCCTTAATATATATATAAATTACTCATAAAAATATAAAAGGACCATGATGTTCTATGTATGAGCTTGAAATATGGATATAATAGTGGTTTGGATTTTTTTTGGGGTATTACAGTATCTCCCCCTTGGAAACATTCATCCTCAAATGAGACTGACTGAGATGGAAGAAAAGATCAACTAAAGTATGTACAATACATACACTACTGAAACATGGTTTTGTGTCTACCATTACTGATAACCTAAATACATTATACTATACATTCATATCTGATACATGACTGATTAGCTGAAATCATGTATATCTGATGCATGACTGAACATGCAAGGGTACTTAGTACTAAGTTTGTATTGATAATTTGAACATGGAATTGAGGAACTTCAAGAAAAACTATTATGTGGCTGAAAATTATTAATGACCCCATGATTATGCTAGAAGTATGCATGAATGGGAACTTGAGAAGATGACTGAGGCTGGAACATAACATGTAAACTGAATTTTGTGAACTGAATTGAGCTCCTACATACATGGCTCATGACTAAGATCTGAACTCTAGGGCTAACTTATGAGTATTAATACTCCAAAGTGGATTCATTACGTGATAAGAGAATAGGACGCTTATGTTATAAGGTTCGAGGGATCATAGCATATCTCCCTCTTGGGACACTAGGTCCCTCTAGGAATACTATTTTGGCTGAGCTATTGAGGGAAATGGAGGTGATGCACAAAACACCTAGGAACCTAATCGTGACTATTTATCTGAGATCTGAAACTGAAGCATGATGTATGCTCTATGCTGACTTGTATCCATATGATTGGTTCATCTTACAATGCATACTTTTATGAGATATTGGATAAAAAATCCGAAAGAAAGGGATGGGAGCCAAACCATATAAACTTATCCGCCTAATTGCTTAACTGAATTACTGGTTTACGGACTAACTCATGCTGAAAACTTATACGGGGAGAAAGAGAATCTTGGCCTAATCTGGGCAGGTCATCAGAATGGGAGATTGCTACATACTGGGGTTTCTTGCATTAGGGGGCAGGCCTATGAAACTTAATCTAAGATAAAGGGACTAAGCCTTATACACTGCAACTGAGGCTACTGCAGGGATTCACACGAGTATTGAGCATGACTTCACAAAATATACTAACTTATATAATTAATTGAATAATTGTTAGCTGGATACTGTATCTGCAAAACTGAACTGTACTTAGCCTGAATAACTGGACTAAAACTATAGAGTATCATACATAGGGGTAATGGCTGACTAAGTATCATGAGGTGACTGAGCATGGATTCATGGAGACTATATTACTTGAGAATGAAGTGCCATGCATGTAATATAATTTCGAAAGATTTTGTAAACGGAGGTACTAACAACTGAAAGATAAACTGATAGTTTTAAGTTATGGCAAAGCAAATCTGAGATTGAATTAAGGTTAGTATTTGATTACTGAATTAGGACAAAATGCTGGGTTCGATTAACTGAATTTCTAAAATTAAAGGTTTAGATTGACAATGAGGTACTTAGTTCTGAGACTGAATACAAATTATTGAGTGCGGAATACTAGAACTGAATTAGTAATTGAGGTAGATACTATTGCTAACGTACTGAATTATGATGGCTAAGAAATTAATTACTGATATCCATGGTATTGTAGGACTATCTAAGTCCTTTACTGAAAATGGATCACTAGGTACTGAATACTATAATTGAGGGCCGGAGGATGTAATGTGAACATTATGGATTTATCATAAGATCTAAATTGAGGATTTACGGGACATATTTTGAATTTATATGATCATTAGGATCATAGAATAAATAGCAAGAACTAAGCATATCATAAAGATTCGCATGAGTACATGATTCATGAGCTGCATGACTTGAGTTTTGAAGTTTCTATGTTCATTAGATATGATTCATAACACTTAATAAGTTGGAACTCTATATACTGGGAACTGAAAGCGTATACTATCCTTATGGAAAACGTATGAATATTAACTGTATTCATGGAACTGAGATGTGAAGCATATGTGGGTAACATAATAAATGAAATACAAAAGAAAATAAGGATAACACATCTACTGATTTGGTACAACTACTAGAATTCTGAAGGCCTTTACTTTCTAAGTTTTGGTAACCTAACAGTCCCTGTATATATGTAGGGCTATGGTAGACTGACCCACTTGGTAGAGACTAGGAAAGACCTTGTCAATATTTGGTCTAGCCTTAAGGTCGACCGTTATGCAAAGAGTTTTAAAAGGAAAGAAGAACATGTATAAGACAAAACATAAGCATATAAATGAGAGATCTGAAACTTACCAGTGACTGTATCAGGAGGAGTATCCTGATCTTGTTAGGACTAAAGTGTAGAGTTTCTATTTGGGAATTGTCCACTGATAGCACTGGAAGTGGCACCCTGTCGATTTGAACAACCGGACTGAGCTGAGAAGCGAAGATAACTCTGATAACCTGACTAGGGACAATCTCTGACTCTGTGGCCTAGCTTTCCACAACAAAAACACACACTACTGCCAGCCTTACACACACCCTTATGATGTTTAACATAAGTCTGACAAATGGGATGGGTAAGAACTTTGCTCTCACTACCCCTTGACCTTGGATGAGAAAGACTGTAACTATTTGTTTTAACCCTATTATTTTCTCTCTCTTTCTTTTTAAGCTTATGATCCTCAATATTTTGAGTATAGACCATCAACCAAGACAAGTCCATATCACTAATCAACATCGTTGTCCTTCACTTCTTAACCACTCTACCTGATACCTCAGACACAAACTTATTATTCTAGACTTACTGTCTGTCACTACATGGGGAGCGTACCTGGCTATCTGGGTGAACTTGAGGGAGTATTCTTTTATGCTCATCATACCTTTCCTGAGATTGATGAACTCTAATATTTTATCCTCCTTATTCTCTAAGGAAAAGAACCTATCTAAGAATGTTATAGCGAACTCTTATCACTCTATGGTTTCTGTATCTGTACCCCTTTCTACCTTCCACTGTTTGAACCATGTATGGGATAAATCTTGTAGCTGATAGGTGGCTAACTCGTCACTCTCACTGGAAGTCACTATCATGATGTCTATGAGTTTTTGAACTTGATCAAGGAACTCATGTGGATCTTCTTCAGGTTTAGAACCAGAGAATAGAGGAGATTCGGGTGAAGTCCCGAATCCTAGCTGCTGCAGCATTGGCCTTTAGGTCATTTGGAACAAAGGCTGGTCGTTCATTCTGAGATACGACTGAACTGGCAATAGTAGTGAATATTGTCCTGAATTCTGCATAATAGACGTGTTCGTCCAGGGAATCTGCTTGGACAGACTGAGGTGGTGACTGATTTTGTTCTTCTTTCATTAATTCTTTCTGAAGACATGTTTTGTAAATTAAAGGAAAAGCAAATTATACTAAGAGATTAATTGGAGCTTTTTCTCACTAGCACGACATGAATATTGAAAGAAGCAAATTTATTCCTAAAACATCTCATAAATCACATAAGTGTGGGGCACAACACACGCATATACAAAACTCAACTAGATGCGGATTTTCAGACTTCATTGGACACTGTTGAACCTTAGGCTCTAATACCAAGTTTGTAACACCCTAATTTTTTGAACCAAAATGCTACATGATGCCCGTGACTCTGAAGGACAACAAGCTAACCCATGACTAATATCTGTACCTAAACACTGCATAATATACTATGTAATTGCAGAAATATGTACTGAAAGGCCATAAGGTTCAAATTGAATAAATATCTAATAAAAAAATATCTAAAAATGGTATAACATTACCAAAACAAATCTAAAATAACTATCTGACATGCTATATTATAAAAGCCTCTAAACTTCTGAATAAGGAGTTAATGGGACATGCCCCCAACTAAATCCATCTATTGTAATAAACTAAAGACTAAAAGAATAATATAATTAAATAATATCATCCTCGTATAATGAGGATTCACTGCTAACTCTGTTTGGTGAAACCTGGAAGGTTACTGACACTCTGGATCTCGTGCTTCTAAAACTATGGTATAAGACACCCTAGCGCAAATGCATCAGTACTTTGAATGTACTGGTATGCAAGTGAGGTAGGTTAAATGCATGGGGTTCATATGCAGGTAAAATAATAACTAACTGACTAACATAAACGTGAGAATACATGCATAACTACGTATCTATAACTGAGATTGTGATAGGACTGAATACTGATTCTGACTACTGAGTTTACTAATAATAGGGATATTCTGATATCTGAGTTTTCTAGCACTGATAACTAAGTTTGCTAGTGTTGTAATACTGATGAGTAATGACAGTTCAAATTTTTAAGAAATTGTTTGATTGGCTGTATCTTCCGGTGTAATTATAAAGAATTTAATTTGATTGACTGTATCTAACAGCCATGAATATAAAGAACAAATATTCTTGATCATATTTGACAGTCATAAATATGAATAATGACAATATGAGTTTCATAAAAACTAATATACTGATAATAAGTAACTGTATCTAACAGTTTAAGTTTTTATGGAACTAGCTGAGTTTCGTATTACTTGACAACTGTAGCTGACAGTCCTGAGTCTGACGCACTATCTGAGTTCTACTACTAAAAGTGAGAATGAGACTGATTTTGAGAAGGTAACTGTAACTATAACTGTGGTAGGTAATCATCTAACCGGCGTGCCCCAAATCTGATATGGTGGGGTATAACCTATAACCCCAGCTGGAAGGGTATAAATACCATGTCACGGGTAGAGACAATATGTGAGTAAATCCTATTCTATTTGGGAACGCTTTCTGTCTGCCCTTGCTATTAGGTAAACTTAAAGAGATGTATTAGACCTATATGTTTGGATATCTCAACATACACTGGCTACTTAGTTCTGGAACACAAGGATTTGTTTTTAAGGATCGTACCCTCTAACTCAGGTAAATTCCCATCCTTGGGTTCACTCGGTGCTAAATCCTACTCCCAACTAAAGAGACACTGAATTGATTAACTGAATTGAACTGATACTAGTGGTATTGTTTAGCGGAGCTAAACTGAGTTTAGTGAGTTCTGATGACTGATGAAGTGCTACTGAGATCTAAAGACTGACTGAGACTACTAAAGTTACTAATATTGATTGGGAATACAAAGGTTACTGAGATTATTGAGTTTTTTGAGGTTTCAAAAGTCATATGACTGTCTAAATTCTATGGATCATGGCTTGACTAATAGTATCATGAAAACATAACATGGCTCTTAGAACACAACTATATTTTTTGGGTACAAGTACAGTGTCCCCATTACTCGATGGAAGGAAACTGACAGGACTTGACAATTCTTCAATACATAATCAAGATCAACAATTCATAATACACTAACTTGGGAATTTCATAAAACACATGGTTATCATAGTCTTTTTCATTGATAAGAATGCAAACATTCATAGCATAATTCCATACTTTAACATCATAAGCATTCTATCAACATATGCATAAAACAACAATAATCTGGGAACCATTTAAGCATGAGAGAGTAGTATGCATTTATCAAGTAGGTCATAATTTGGCTATTATGCATAATTTCTAGTCTCTTAGGCCTTTTATCGAACATCTTTCATGCACCAATTAGGGTATAGGCATAATTTATCAATTAACACATCATAATAAACTCAATCCATGGATTTTGTCTCATATGCTAATGTAGTTTCATAGATTCACATAAAGATTCCAGCTTCAGAATCGTACAACACCAACGACATGATTATAAATAACCCATATCATAAACACATAATTTCGTAAATAAAAAAGGGTCCTTGAGCTTCTTGTATGAAAGGAGCCCAAGAATCAATACTTGACATACCTTAGTTCGTGAATCTATGAAGATTGACTGACATTATTGCTTGATTTTTAATCTTTTATGAAAAACCCTCTTCTTGTTCTTGAGAGAATTTTGAGAGAAAGAGTATGTTTTGATGAAATAAGGGCTTAATTTTGTGTTTAGGCATTATATAGGGGTGGGAAGGACTATTTTGTCCCAAAAATAGAGTGTTTAAGTCATTTGGACCACAATGTATGTGGTGCAAACCTTATCGCACACATTAGGGTGTGCTTCACACACCTTATGTCATACTAAGTGCATCATACACCTTATGTTAGGCGATGTACTCCACTTTACAAAGCCATAACTTCTTGCTCGGGAGTCAAATTTTTGTAAAATGGGTATTTTTTGAAAGATAATTCAAGTATTTATTTGTTCGTGAGCTCGAAAATTCATAGTATACCTAGAGATACGATCATTTGAAGTATACTATAGCAATATCTTTCCCACAAATTCAATCGATAAGGAATGTTTTGATTCGTCTGATAGCTGGGTGTTATTTGAAGCCTTAATATATATCTAAATTACTTATAAAACTATAAAAGGACCATGATGTTCTATGTATGAGCTTGAAAGATGGCGCTAATAGTTGTTTGGATTTTTTTTGGGGTATTATAGTCATGCACTAGTCCATGTTCACAGACAGATTTCCACTATCAAGATAAGCATATATAAATTTTCAATTTTTAATAGTTATCTTTCCTATTCCTAAATAACAAGATTTATTTTCCCTACTGATAAGACTAGTTCTATACAAGTTTCTTATTGTGGCAATAAATACAACACTTACAATGGAAGTAAATACCCCATTCCTCTTTAGATGTATTTTAGTAGAATACCTTAGATTTTCCTTCTTAAGAGTGATTGCATAAAGCACTTAAGAATATTTATTCATCTAATACAAAATCAGTTTGTACATTCTTTAAGACCATTCTTTCTTATAATAATCTTGAGTCTATTAGTACTTAGTCTTGTTCCTTATACAGTCCCATGGTATAAAATTCCATATTGACTTTGTTAAAGGCCAAAATTGATCAATGTTTTGATAATAGTAATGTTCCACTGCCTCTCACTCCAAAGACCATGGTTTTGTAGAATTCAAAATAGAAGAAAATTTCAAGGAGTACAACTAAAGTTCAATATAGAAGTATGGCTTCAGCTGTGATTGCTGGATACGATGACTAAGAAGGAAAAACAACAAGCAAACTTCTTCTATAAAAATAAGGCTCCCCTACAAATGCTCCTATTCAAGTTGACAATACCTATTCCCTAAATAAGTTATGACTAGCACCTTGTCATTTATTTGATTGGGCAAACAAGGTTAACTATTCTAGCATCTACCTACTTATCGCATACCCCTCATACATATAACAATATATAATTTAACTTTTTGATAGAATCTTTAATTCAAAAAATCCTAAAATAATCCTATCAAGACCCAAATCTATAAATATTAGAGTGTACTTAGGATAGTCCCAACTAATGTGGTCATCTATAACCTAACTTAAAATACTTTTAAGAAGCCTCTAGTAGAGTGCTAATGGAAATATACAAGAAATAGAATTCCTAGATAATCTAAAAATAAATGCTTCATGAATAAATAAATTTATCAAATTGAAAGAGGAAACCTCTACTGTTAAAGGTAGAGCTTAGTAAATCAACTTTTGCAATAATGAAACATAGCTAGTAGTTCGTTTATTGATGAAACCAATGTCTATGTTTGACATAGGTTAATGTAGGTTACATAAATAAAATTGTTAAATATTGATTTAAATGTCGTTAGTGCTTCCAATCTAGTTGACAGAGTAACACGTTTGTTAGGATTCCTAGTTTATTCAAATCAAATCTTTATTAGTTTCTAATATTTATGTTAGTGGATAACTTGTAGTTGAGTTAGTGGTATGTTTATTAGTAAGTGATTGAGATTTTATAATTCATATTTAAAGAGTTCCACGTAACTTTGTTTAGTTGAATGAATGAAAAATACCCGTGAAGTTCTCTACAACTATATTATTACTCTTATAGATTGTTTTATTTCTTTAATTCTCCAATAGTCTTTGGTATCATGGCAGAGAAAGAGTGAAACATAAGAAATCTCAGTAGCCTTTTCTTAACTTTTTCTCTCTGTCCAGTATAGTCAAACTGGGAGGTAAGGCATGAGAAAGAAGAAAATAAAAATTGACGACAAAGAATGGCTGCCAATGGTGCATCTTCCACATCTTAACAACTAATTCCAATCTTTAATGGAGTTAAATATGAATTCTAGAGCATAAATACAAAGAGATTATTCAAGTATCAAGAATTGATTGATTTGTCGAGAATGGATATGCCGAGGAAGATGAAGCACAAAGGTTGCAGGATAACTAAAAGAAGGACTCTATGACTTGGTTCTACATCCAGGAAGTGATGCATGATTTAGTTTTTTCTAGAATTGCTGCTGAAGAAACCTCAAAGCAGGCATGGGTATTTTTCATGATTTCAAAAATTCATTCATGAAAAGAGGTGAATTTGTACAAAACTGCTTATCTAGAGTGAGTGCAATTGATAGTCATATGAAGGCATATAGTGACAAAATTACTGATGAAACTGTAGTTTCTAATGTTTTGATATGTTTTAATAAAATATATGATCATGTTGTAGCTGTCATTTAGAAGTTCCATACTTTATTCTATTATAGTTTTGATGAATTCATGAGTTCCTTACTAGTTCATGAGGATAGATTTAATACCTCTCAAAAAAGGGTGAAGTTAAGGCATTTCAGATAAAGGGGGAGTCTTTTTTCAAAGTCAAATAAAAAGTCTCAAATGCGATAAGATACAGAGGCAGAGGTAGTTTCCAAAGTCGAGGTTATGACAGAGGACAAGCTTAATTTGGCATTGAGAACTAACAGTTCAAGAGCAATATTCAGTTTTTGCTATTGCAGATAAATGTGGGAAAAGGAAGTTTATTGCTAGACTAAACAGACCGATGAACAATAATAGACAAATTTCACTTAGAAACAACAAGATTAGTGCAATCTATCATGGCTCATTTCTCAGTAGATGCTTGCTTAGATGATATTTTGATCATTGATAGTAGTTTCCTCAACCACATGTCTAGAATAAGGTCGTTGCTAAAAGAATTTGATGAATTTGAGAAGTCAGAAGTTTGGCTTAGAAATGACAAGGCAATGAAAGTGGAAGGGAAAGATATAATTGCTCTAAAAATATCTCACGGTAATGTAAAACTTCTCCATGATATGCAGTATGTTCCTTTTCTGGACCATAACTTGCTGAGTATTGGGAACCTGATAACTTGTGGATACTCCATTTTGTATGACAATTCTTGTAGCGTTATAAGTAAAAAATCAGCATACAAAATTTTTGACATTCAAATGACTCAAAATGGAATGTTTCCTCTTGAAGTTTCTGATATTACAAGTTTCGTATTAACTACTAAAGGTAGTAACGAAGCTAATTTATGGCATTTGGGATATGGTCATTTGAATGTAAAGGGATTGTAATTATTAGGTCATAGAAATATGTTTTTAGGTTTTTAGAATTGATGCTCTTGAAATCCGTAAAGGTTGTGTGTATGGGAAACAAAACAGAAATCATTTCATTTAGGCAAGTCCTGGAGCGCTTCCATTTGTCTTGAACTAGTGTATGTTGATCTATGTGGTCCAATGAGTATTGAGTCCTTAGGTGGAAGTCAATATTTTATACTTTTTATGAATGATTATAGTCCAATGAGTTGGGTATATTTCTTGAACTCTAAATATGAAACACTGGAGAATTTCAAGAAAGATAAGTCTTCTATTGAGAAACAAATTGGTTGTAGAATCAAGACTATTTTAACAGATAGAAGTGGTGAATTTATGTCAAATAAATTGAACACTTTTTTTGTGGAAATAGTATTCATGGAGATCTCACAACACCATATATACCAGAGTAGAATGGTGCAGCCTATAAAAAGAACCAGACAATTGATGAAATGGGAAGAAGCATGATAAAAGCCAGAGGTGTACCAAAGTGTTTCTGGGATGAAGCTGTTGCTGCTGCTATCTACGTGCTGAACATTTCACCCACCATGTTTTTTATAAATCAAACACCATATGAAGCTTGGAATGTTAATAGGCCCTAGGTAAGCCACCTACATGTCTTTGGATGTATAGCTTATACTTTGGTTAATTCACAGGCTAGAAAAAATTACATGACTCGAACAAGGGCCTAGACGTGTCAGGCGCTTCAAGTCCAATTTGGACCGGAGACCACCCACAGTACCTAACCATAACCGCCTGAATACCTATGTCTAATGAATTCCGAACATATAACAAGATAGAACAAGAGTATATCAATGAAATTAAATAATATTTATAACCATAATCCAATAACCTAAATAAAATATCCAACTGGTATCAACCATATTGCCAATACCAATACCAAGGCTAACAACAATACAGAAACCATCCATGCCCATAGTAGTCCCACAAAGACTCTAACTAAAAAAAAAGAACATTCGGTTGACACAAGCCCCCGACCATAGCAAAAACCAAATTCCAAGAAACAAAAACAATGTAAAGAAGTCAATAGCATGAAATTAAGTCTTTCGTAATATAGAAGCTTACCGCTTTAGTCTGCCTCAAATTTGTCCCCGAATCCAAGTCACTAAGTAGTATGAGTAGTATGGTTGGTTCCTGCCTTCCATAGGGATACAATGCCAAAGACGGTTAGCAGAATGAATGCTACCATGTACTCTTAAATAAGGATAAATAATAAAATTATTAAAAACCAAAGTAAATAACCTTAACCAATCATATATATATACACATACATACCATGTCGAGATAGGGAATTGGCTTTAGCATACATTTAGTACCTTAACCTGGGTTGTGTATCCTTACCATCATAATCCACCCATAGGCCATCTGGCTTCATCGTTACCACCTGAACGGACCCTAGTACGTGTAGCCATATGATCCAAAGATATCATAGGGCCCAGGGATTCACATGTACCATTCGACCTCCATTATACATATATACAAGTATAACTTGGGGGATTCCCCTTACCCCACAAGCATATGGTCACCATGACTAACCCTCAAGTCGACAAACATGAGTTTCAATTTTTCGTCCATCAGACTCACACCTTCACGATTAGCTATCATAACCCACCATTACTACCAAATTAAAGCATTTAGCATGTAACTAAACCACCAATTCCAGGAGTCATTTATAAAGACATTATGAAAAGGTACGTCATATCAATTGTAGCTTGCAAGCAATGTCATTAGCGAACACTTAGGGGATTCCCATGTACCTTACAAGGTTTCTAATTAAACCAAATCCATGGCTAACAAGGCCTTTCCAAATGATTTAGAACCAACCAAACCAATTTGATTTCTATTACCATATTATGCAATGCAAAGATTTGAAGAATAGTCAAACTATGAGATGAAATCATTCTCATTGTCATTTTAACCAATATATTGAGGGCATATAGTTTCCCAAACCAAAAACCAAGTATTTATACTCCATTCCCATCTAACCATATGTTCAAACAATAATTATAACATGAAACAACATAAGAAAAATATGGGAAAACATTATACAACCATGAACAACCAAAACCTCCAATATCTATTTCAAAACCCTAAAAAAATCCATAATAATACCATGAAAATTATTCATTGAAATATTTCTTTATTTAAACTAACAATGAAAGAGATGTAACATGCCTTAGTCGTGAAGATTCATAGAGAGATTTTGATCATTAAGCCTCGAGATGGCCACTTTGAAGAAATCCTAGCCCAATCCTCTTTAGAGGTTTTTAGTGTTTAGATCCTCTAAATATTTAATAAGGGATCAAATAGTGTTATAAGACGTGGGAACTTTAGTGCTTGGTGTGGTAAATATCTAAAATACCCTCAGATTAAAAGTCGTAAAAAAAACTCAGGAGGGTACAGTTGGACCCCTCAACTACTATCCATATCATTCAATTGCTACCCTTAACTCGTAACTTGATTATAAAGTTGGACACCACATTCTGTAAAACATATGACTCCCTTGGCGTTAGTCACCCCATCACCATACAACTAGTATTATTAAACTCATACCCTAAGCCGAATATCTAGGCTAGACACTGGAAAATATATAGTTGGGTACTATACTTCTCGTAGCATGAACATGCAGCTCATAAGAAGTCTTTTCATACAAACATCACACTAACTAGCATATGACTAGGGTCATTAGACCCGTACCAACAACACACGACTCGTATGGTTGGTCGTTATAAGAATAGTAAGTTCAACCCTCGACAAATTTGTAAGGTCCAAAACCAAAGGTATTTCAATTCTCCCCCATATGGATAATTCAACCTCGAATGATGTAACAAGGCATAATAAGCATGATCTACACCCCAACACCTCTCTTCAGACCTTTAACTAAGTTATAAAATAATGATGCAAGTAAATCAATATTTCCTTTAACTAAGTTAGGAAACAAAGTTGTTAAGAAGAATGCACACCTTTCACACAAAATGCCCTAAGTAGAAAACGAGAATGGATACTTGGACATCGTATTATCTTCAGTTTACCAAGTAGCCTCTTCAACCTTGTTATTCCTCCATAGAACCTTTATCGAGGCCATGTTCTTGGTCCACAATCGATGAACCAGCTAATCCAAGATTTCCACCGGACCTCTTTATAAGATAGAGAATCTATGAAACAACCCAAATATAGTACCCAGAATACCACACAGTGCTTATGACCCTGAAGGATCATAAGCTAACCCATGACTGATATTTGTACCTATATACTGCATAATATACTATATAAATATGGAACAAAAGGCTAATAGGACATAAGGTTGAAAAATCTGATAAAACATAACATCTGGAGATCTGGTATATTAATACCAAAACAACTAAAATAACTATCTGAACATGCTAGTCTAAAAGCCTCTAAACTGTTTGAATAAGGAGTTGATGGTACATGTCCCCAACTAACTCCAACTGCTGAAATAAACTAATTACTGAAAGAATAAAATAGTCAAATAATAACATCCTCGAATAATGAGGACTCACTGCTAGTCTATCTGCTGAACGGTTGATCTACTAAGGATGCTCTGGAGCTCATGCTTCTGAACCTATGGTATAAAACACCATAGAGCAAATGTGTTCGTACGATTAAATGTATTGGTATGCAAGTGAGGTAGGCGGAATACAATGGGTTTATATCCATGAACAATACTAACTAACTGAATAAAATAAACGTGAGAATACATGCATGAATACGTGAACTATGAATGAGATCAAGACATCACTGAATCTGAATACAGATAACATAGGTTTTGTACAACTGTTATACTATTATCTGAATAACTGTGTCTGACAGTCCTGTTTCTACGGGAACTAGCTGAGTTTCGTACTGAACTAGGTGAGTATATCTGACAATCCTAAATTCTGTAGAACTATCAAAGCTCTATTTCTAAGATTTAAACTGAGACTGTAACTATATGAAGTAGTCATCTAACCAACATACCCTAAATAAAGCATTATAGCTGAGTTGGGTTCCTAGCTATAACCCTATTTGGAAGGGTGTCAATACCGTGCTAATGGTAAGGCCAAGCTGTGAGTGATCCCTCATCTAACAGGTACTCTAAAGAGAACGGTAGAAACGTCATCTAATAGGATAATCCACCTCATCAACCCCTCATCTAAAAAGTTAGATGTCTCAGCCAACGCTGGCTACATAGTTCTGGAGTGCAAAGATTGCTTCTATAAATAACACCCTCTACTCACAGGTGAGTTCGCATCATTGGGATCACCTGGTGCTGAATCTTACTCTCATCTAATTGAAAACTGACTTAATTATACTGAACTAACTGGACTGAGTTTATTGAGTTTCGTTGATTGATGGAATATTACTGAGATCTCAGAACTGACTGAGGTTACTGAGATTACTAAGTTTTTCCTGAGTCATGAGACTGAATGAATTCTACTGAACATAGCTTGAATGAGACTATCTTGAAAACACGACACTGGCTCTAGGCAAATAGCTAAATTAATGGGTACAAGTACCCCCGGGACTCGATAGCATCAAACTGACAAGACATAATACTTTTTGACACATGACCATAGTCAACAATCTATAACACAATCATTGGGGAATTTCATGAGGTGCTTGATTGTCATGGTTTGGTACATGAATAGGGAAGCATATAAACATGTCATAATTTCATAGGCTAATATCACGAACATTCCATCAAACAATTTTAATGCACAATAATAACATGGAAGTTATTTTAAACAGAAAGGTAAAACATGGGTTCATCAATTTGACATCATTGAGTCCTAGAGCATTATTCTTGTTCTTTGGGCATTTTATCAAACACATTGCATGCATAACCTTAGGCTTAGGCATATACACTAGTTAATACATCATGGTTACTTTAATCCACTCAATTTAAAATTTTCCAACCCACATACTGGCATAATATCATGAAAAGTACATGAAGACTCCAACTTGGGATTCATACAATCACATAAACATAATTAAAATCTACCTACCACATAGAAATCATAATTCATGAGTTTAAAAATGAGATTCTTGAGCTTCATGGATGAAATAACCCATTAATCAACACTTGACATACTTGGGTGGATGATTTCTTGAAGATTAGTGGAGGAAAACTTGAATTCTTGACTTAGGATTAAGCACCTATGGTTTCTTATTCTTGGGGATTGATCTTTGAGAGAAACCCTAATTAATGTTATGAATTAATAATGAAGTTATAAACTATGGTCTGGTATAATTAGGGGTTAAAATGGTTGGAAAAAGATCTAAATACCCTTTTAAAAATGACATTAAATTACTGAACGGGATCTGCGAAGGCTTGTGCAATAGACCGTCACTGGCTCGATAGTCTGTCGTTCTGACCGTCGTATATGGACCAGAATAGGGATTCACTTCCTTAGTAGCGACGGCTTGGGCGATGGTCTATCACAATTTCGACGGTCCGTCAACCTGTCCGTCGATTCTTAGTCAGAAGATTGACTTACTGCCTTTGTTGTGACGGTTTAGGCAACGGTCCGTCGCTAGCTCGACGGTCCATCAACCTGCCTGTCGCACCTGGGTGGTTCTAACAGCTATCAATAAAATGTCCATAACTTTTTACTCTGATACCCGATTTAGATGAAAATTATATTATTGGAAAGCTAATTCAATTTTCCATATGATAAAAAGTTGAAATTCGGGAAATTCATCTGATTTAAATATTAATTATTTAGGAAGTCATCACTAAATCCTCTAGAGACTAGATTTGACTTAAACAAAGTTTAGGGTATTATAATATCTCCCCCTTGGGAATATTCGTCATCGAATGGGGCTGACTAAGAGAGTAGAAACGAAAGACTAAATCACATCCTAAATATGAATGACTGAAACATGACTCCAAGACTAACATGACTGATAAATTGAATATATATCATACTGAACATGCGTATAGGATACATGAGTAACTGATTTATGACTGCATGACTGAATTACTGATAAGATGAGTTTCTCATCAAAGTGAACATACATATCTGATGCATGAATACATGACTGAAATGACACATTAATGCATGACTGACTGTGCAATGGTACTTAATACCAAGTTTATAATGGAATTCTAGACACGAAATAGATACCAAGCTTGTCACTAAAATCTGAACATGCAACTGAAAAGCTTAAGGAGAATTGTAATCTTGAGCTAGATTTGAGTTTACAAAGAAGAGGTGAGGATACTTGGTCTACAAGTCTGCTTCTGCTTCCCAAGTAGCTTCCTCGACGGACTAATTTCGCCAAAGAACTTTGACTAGAGGGACTTCTTTGTTCCTCAGTCTACAAGTTTTGTAGTCAAGAATTTCAACTGGAATCTTTTCATAAGAGAGGCTATTCTGAACATCTATGCTCTGAATAGTGACTACAATTGTTGGGTCACCTATGCACTTCTTGAGCAAAGAGACATGGAAGACTGGATGAACTAAGGCTAAATTTTAAGGCAATTCGAGCTCATAAGCTACCTTGCCAAATCGATTGAGAATTTTGAAGGGACCGACATATCGAAGGCTAAGCTTTCCCTTCTTGCTGAATCTCTTCACTCCCTTCATGGGAGATATAATTAGATAGAAATAATCACCAATATCAAACTCGAGATTCTTTCTGCACATATCTATAAAAGACTTGTATTGGCTCTAAGCAGCCTGGATTCTTTCTCTGATCAATTGGACTTTCTCTAAAGGGTCGAATACTAAGTCAGGCCCTATCATTGAGGCCTCACTAACTTTGAATCAACCAATTTGAGATCGACATCTCCTACCATAGAGAGCTTCGAATGGATCCATCCAAATACTAGAATGATAACTGTTGTTGTATGCAAACTCTATCAAAGTTAAGTTGTCATCCCAACTACCCTTGAAATCACTTGCACACGCCCTTAGTATATCTTCTAAATTCTAAATGGTCCTTTCTGCTTGACCATATGTCTGAGGGTGGAAGGTTATACGTAGATGAACATGGGTACCAAGACCCTTTTGGAATGCTTTCTAGAAGTAAGAGGTAAAATGGGTACCTCTATCAGGGATAATAGATAAAGAAACACCGTGCAATCTGACTAACTCTCTAATATAGAGTTTGGAATAATCCTCGGCTGAATAATAGGTATGGACTGGAAGGAAATGAGGTAACTTGGTCATTCTATCTACAATGACCCAGACTGAATCATGCTGCCAATGAGTACGAGGCAAACCCGTCACAAAGTCTATGTTCACTTCTTCCCACTTCCAAGTAGGAATACTGAACTCCTGCATGAACCCACTAGGTTTTTGATGATCTATCTTAAACTGCTGACATATAGAGCACTTACCCACAAACTCTACAATATCTCTTTTTATCCTACTACACTAATAGATCTCCGGTAAGTCACTGTACATCTTTGTGGCCCCTGGATGAATAGAGTAACGCGCACCATGCGCTTTTGCAAGAATTTGCTACCTTAGATTAGCTACACCTGGAACACAGAAATGATCTAGAAACGCAGAACACCATCTCCCTCTTAGGAGAAAACCTCTACTTTTTGATCCTTGACAGACTCTTTCAACTTGATTAGACTGAGATCTCTCTCTTGCTTTTCTTTCACCGCAGAAACTATAGATGATTCTGAACTACTCTGAACCCATATGTCACCATCTTCTCTATCGACTAAGCGAACACCTTGTTTACCAAGCTGATCGACTTCCTGAACTAGCTTTTTCTTACTTTCCTCAACATAAGCAATACTACCCATAGATAGTGTACTGAGACTATCAGCCACTATATTGGCCTTGGTCGAATAATAAAGGAAACTCATGTTGTAATCTTTCAAGAGCTCTAACCACCTTCTCTGACAAAGAATGAGATCTTTCTGAGAAAAGACATACTGAAGGCTCTTATGATCTGTGAACACATCCACATAAACTGCGTATAGATAATGCCTCCAAATTTTTATGGCAAATACTCGGTTACTAACTCAAGATCATAAGTTGGATAATTCTTCTAATGGGTTTTAAGTTGCCTTGAGGCGAAGGCTATGACCTAACTATGCTGCACGAGGACACAACCCAAACCTACTCTGGATGCATCACAATATACTACGAACCCATTTGGACCATCTAAAAGAGCTAAGACTAGAGCTGAGGTGAGGGGAGTCTTCAACTCAAAACTCTTCTTACAAGGATCTAACCACTAAAACTTAAAGAAAATCCCTTAACAAACCATTTGTAATAGCCATCCAAACCCAAGAAACTCCTGATATCCGAGGTTTGGTCCAGTTTCTTACTGCTTTCGTGTTTTGAGGATCAACCCTAATGTCATCACCAAAAATAATATGAACAAGGAATGCCGCTGGCCTTAGACAAAATTCATAGTTATTGAATTTGGCGAACAACTGATGATCTCTGAGGGTTTGAAGTACATTTCTGAGATGGTCTGCATGATCCTACTCACTGTGGGAGTAAACAGGTATATCATCTATGAAGACTATGATGAAAATGTCCAAGTACTACTTGAACACGCGGTTCATCAAGTCCATGAAAGCTGCTGGGGTATTGATAAAACCAAAGGACATGACCAAGAATTTAAAGTGACCATACCGAATATGAAAGGCTGGTTTTGGAATGTCACATTCTCTGACTCTGAGCTGATGATAGCCGGATCTGAGGTCTATCATAGAGAAATAACAGGCACCTTGAAGTTGGTCAAAGAAGTCATTAATTCTAGGAAGTGGAGACTAGTTCTTTACAATAACGTTATTAAGCTGATGGTAGTCTATACAAATTCTAAGTGAATCATCTTTCTTTTGCACGAATAAGACTAGTGCGCCCCAGGGGACACACTGGGTCTGATGAATCCCCTATCTAAGAGATCCCTCAATTGTATTTTTAATTATCTAAGTTCTGCTGGTGCTATTTTGTATGAATAAATAGATATAGATTGAGTATATGGAAGAAGATCGATGCCAAAGTCTATTTCTTTTTCGGGAGGAATTCCTGGATGATCTTCGGGAAAGATATCTGAATATTCATTCATGAATAGGACTGATTCAAGATTGGGAGTTTCAAAACTAGTGTCCTTAACTCAAACAAAATGATTGACACATCCCCTAGATATCATTTTCCTTGGCCGAAGGTAGAAAATAAGTTGACCTTTGAAAGCTGAAGTACTACCCCTCCACTCTAGGACAGGTTCATTCGAAAATTGAAAATGGACAACTCTATTTATTCAGTCGACTGTGGCATAGAAGGAATGAAGCCAATAAATGCTGAGAATGATATCAAAATCAGCCATCTCTAATTTGACTAAGTCTGATAAGGTGACTTTTTGAGAAACCATAACCGGACAGTTCCTATATTTCCGTCCTGCTATGATGGTTTTACCTACTAGGGTGGAGAAATGAAGGGCTCTGCTAGAATTTCGGGACTAACTGCAAGATTAACTACTATATAGGGAGTAACAAAAGTCAAAGAAGCTCCTAAATCTAGCAAAGCGCAAACGTGCAAGTGAAAGATCTGTAATGTACCAGTAACCACATCAGGAGAATTTCCCTGATCCTATCGAGACTTGAATCATAAAGTCAATTTGGGCGTTGCCCACTACTAGCACTAGAAATGGCACCCTGCTAAATCGGCCGACTGAACTGAGCTGGGGAACGGTTATGGTTACCCTGATATCCTGGCTGAGGACAATTCTAACTCTGTGGCCTGGTTTGCCACATTTAAAGCAAACATCACTACCATCTCTACAAGTACCCTGATGCTGCTTACCATATGTCTGACAAAGAGGATGGGTATGGGTACTACTAAAACTGCCTTAAGACTTAGAGCCTGGTGCCCTATCTATATTACCATCCTTGAACTTACGAGCTGGAGCACTAGCTGAGGAAGGAGCTGGAACGGATGACTTAGGAAAAAACTAAGAACAATTTTCTCCCTCTAATTTAGGCTGAGAAAAGATGAAACTACATGTCTTTGCTCTCTTATTCTGCTTCTCCCTCATCTTAACTCCTAGATAAAGAAACTTTGCCTAAGTATCATGATATCATGAAAATCCCAATAAATGTACAAGCTTATGCATATTAGACATTTGATGAAATGCTTCAATAAGCATATTGTGGAGTCCTAAGCCTGGCTATGTTCATGTTACTATTCAACACCATACTGTCATTCACCCCAGAAACAAACTTATGCATCTTTACCCTGCTATCTGCAACCACATAAGAAACATATCTGGCTAATTGAGTAAACATAAGAGAATAATCTTTCACCGTCATGTTGCGCTGCCTGAGGTTGATAAATTCTAATACTTTAGCTTCTCTCAGCTCTAGAGGAAAGAACCTTTCTAAGAAGGCTGTGAAAAAGTCCTCCCTCTTTATGGATCTTACATCTACTGGCTTTTCTGACTTCCACTGTTTGAACTATGTGTGAGCAACATCCTGCAACTGATATGCAACTAGCTCAACACTCACTAGGAGTAACCCCCATAATGTCTTTAACCTTATAAACCTAATCGATGAATTCTTAAGGGTCCTCATCAAACTTAGACCCAAAAAAGGATGGAGGATTTATTTGGGTGAAGTCCCGAATCCTGGATGCAGCTGAATTAGCTACTGGGTTGGCCAGAATAATAGCTAGTCGTTTATTCTGAGCAGTAACTGACTGAGTAAGAGGAGTGAATGCAGCTCTGAACTCTGCATGAGAGAAGTGTTCGCCCAAAGGATCTTTGTGTTGAGGGGCTGGCTGATTCCCATTTATTCTTTTAGGAGGCATGTTCTATAAAAGAAATAGAGAAATAGATTAGACTGAGAGATTGAATTAAGATTATTCTCAATGGCAAGACATGAATACTGAAAGAAGAGAAACTATTTCTAAAATATCTTATAGCCTCCTACACATAAATATGCTGCGCAACACACCCATGTATAAGACTCTACTAGATGCGACAAGGAGTTGATGAGACATATCCCCAACTAACTCCAACTGCTAAAATAAACTAAGTACGAAAAGAATGAAATGGTCAAATAATAACATCCTCGAATAATGAGGACTCACTACTAGTTTTTCTGCTGAATGGTTGATCTACTAAGGATGGTCTGGAGCTCATGCTTCTGAACCTATGGAATAAAACACCATAGCATAAATACATCAGTACTATTGAATATACTGGTATACAAGTGAGGTAGGTTGAATGGAAGGGGTTTATATGCATGAACAATACTAACTGACTGAATAACATGAATGTGAGAATACATACGTGAATACATGAACTATAAATGAGATTAAGACATCACTCTGATAACATAGGTTTCTTATAACTGTTATACTATTCTCTGAATGACTGGGTCTGACAATCTTATTTCTGAGGGAACTAGCTGAGTTCCATACTGAACTGGGTGATTGTATCTTACAGTCCTGAATTATGTAGAACTATTTGAATTCTATTACTAAAACTGAGACTGTGACTATACCTGTGAGAAGTAGTGATCTAACCGACATACCCCAAACAAAGCATTATAGCTGAGTTGGGGTCCAATTTGTAACCCTAATTGGAAGGGTGTCAACGCTGCGCCACTCGTAAGGACAAGCTGTGAGTGATCCCGCATCTAAATGGTACTCTAAAGAGAATGATGGGACCCTCATCTAACATGTAAATCCACCATATCAACCCTCATTTAATAGGTTAGAAGTCTCAACCTACGCTGGCTATGTAGTTCTGCAGCGCAAGGATTGCTTCTAAGAATAACACCCTCTACTTGTAGGTGATTTCCCATCCTTGGGCTCACTCGGTGCTGAGTCCTACCCACATCTGATTTAATACTAAATTAATTATACGGAACTGACTGGATTGGGTTTACTGAGTTCCGTTGACTGACGAAATATTACTGAGATTTGATAACTAAGGTTACTAGATTACTGAGTTTTTCCTAAGTCATGATACTGACTGAATTCTATTGAACATGGCTTGACTAAGTGTATCTTGAAAACATGATACTGACTCTAGGAACACAGGTAAATTGACGGGTACAAGTACCCCCAAACTCGATAGCATGAAACTGACAAGACATTACACTTCTTGAAACATGACCATAGTCAATAATCCATAATACAATCATTGGGGAATTTCATAGGCACTTGATTATCATGGTTTGGTACATGAATAGGAAAGCATTTAAACATGTCATAATTTCATAGGCACGAACAATCCATCAAAAAATTTCAATGCACAACAATAACATGGAAGTCATTTTAAACAAAAAGGTAAAGCATGGGTTCATCAACTTGGTCATAATTGAGTCCTAAATAATGATTTTTATTCTTTGGGCATTTTATCAAACACATTGCATGCATAACCTTAGGCATAGGGAATACACTAGTTCATACATCATGGTTACTTTAATCAACTCCATTTAAAAGTTTCCAACCCACATACTAGCATAATTTCATGAAAAGTACATGAAGACTCCAACTTGTGATTCATACAACCACATCAACATAATTAAAATCAACCCACCACATGGAAATCACAATTCATTAGTTTAAAAATAAGATTCATGAGCTTCATGGGTGAAAGAACCCATGAATCAATGCTTGACATACCTGGGTTGATGATTTCTTGAAGATTGGTGGAGGAAAACTTGAATTCTTGACTTACAATTAAGCACCTAGTGTTTCTTGTTCTTGGGGATTGATCTTTGAAAGAAACCCTAATTAGATGTTGTGAATGAATAATGAAGTTATGAGCTATGGTCTGGTATAAATAGGGGTTAAAACGGATGGAAAAAGACTTAAATACCCTTTAAAAATGAGTTTAAATTGCTGACTGGGATCTACGATGGCTCATGCGAATGTCCGTCGCTGGCTCGACGGTCCGTCATTTCGACTATCGCACGTTGACCAGACTAGGGACTCACTGCCTTAGTAGCAAAGGCTTAGGCAATGGTCCATTGCAAGTTCGATAGTTCGTCAACCTGTCCATCGCACCTTAGCCAAAAGATTGACTTACTCCCTTAGCTGTGACGGTTTAGGAGACGGTCCATCGCTAGCTCGACGGTCCATCAACCTGCCCATCGTACCTGGGTAGTTCTAATAGCTCTCAATAAAACTTTCATAACTTTTTACTCCAATACCAAATTTGTACGAAATCAATATGATTGGAAAGCTAATTTAATTTTCCACATGATAAAAAGTCAAAATTGGGGAAATTCTATCCGATTTAAATATTAATTATTTAGGAAGTCATCACTAACTCTTCTGGAGACTAGATTTGGCTTAAAAAAAGTTTGGGGCATTACAATCCAAAATACCAATATCCTTGATAGTTACAAATTGCAACAGATCACCCATACACATCCTCGACATAGAAACATGGCACACCGGATGAAGGAGCTCAAACTACAAAGAAAATCCAACCCATACGAAATCTTATCAACCATTCTCAAAACCATGTTAGACTAACATACCAGGGACTTAGTTTCCTCTTCTTGCTGAATCACATTGCTCCATTCATGGGAGACACCATCAATAACACCTTATCCCCAATTTCTAACTCTAACTCTCTGCGCCTCATATCCTTCTCGGAGTTTTGGAAAATTTGGGCAAACGTATGTCTATCGCAATTCACCTTCACCTTTTTCATGGCTTGTGAACTAAATTCAGGCCAAACATCATCGCCTCACCAACTTTGGACCACCCAATAGGAGAGCTGCACCTCCTACCATACAAAGATTTAAGCGGAGCCATCCCAATTCTAGAGTGGTAGCTATTATCTTAGGCCACCTCTACAAAAGATAAATGCTCACCCAACTACCACCATAGTCAATCACACAAGAACGAAGCATATCCTTCAACGTCTAAATAGTTCTTTCTACTTTCCCAACCAACTACGGGTGAAAAGTAGTACTATGACTTATCTTAGTCCCCAACCCTTTCTAAAACAACCACCAAAAGTGACATAAAAACTGTGTAACACGATCTGAGATGATAGAAATCTGTGCAACATGCTACTTTATAATCTCTTGATGATAAAAAGTCACATAATCCTCAGTTGAGAAGTTAGTTGGCACTGCCAAAATATGATCCGACTTTGTCATCCTATCCACGATGACTCTAACCAAATCAAATTAAGTCTGAGACCGAGGAATACTAGTTATGAAATCCATATTGACAACGTCCCACTTACACAGAGGCAACTAAATTTATTGATACAATCCTTCAGACCTCATGTGCTCAATTTTAACTTTTTGACACACCATGCACTTAGCAAAAAAACTAGCTACATTCCACTTTATATTGTTCCACCAATACATCTCCTTATCGTTACATATATCTTCATCTTAATCGGATGAACAATATAGGGTGCCTCATGCACCTCATCTATGATCTTCTCTAGCAAACCAACGATATCGGGAACACACAACCTCTCTTTGTACTAAAAGGTACTATCTCCATTAGTCTCGAAGGCCATTACCTTCTGCCCACCTATATCATCCTTAATCATCATTAAGAGTTGATCTAGAATCTACTTCTCCTTGATCTCAGCACCAAGAGATAACTGTGCCACCTCCTGACAAATACAACATTATCCTCAGTGTTAAAAGAAGAACTCCAAGGTTAGCCAAATGGTGAATGTCCTTCAGTAATTCTCATTTCTCCTTATCCACATAAGCTAGACTCCCTATGGATAACCTACTAAGAGCATCCACAACCATATTTGCTTTACTTGGATGGTCATAAAGACACATGTCATAATACTTGACTAGCTCAAGCCACACTTTTTTCCTGAGGTTAAGCTCTTTCTGAGTAAACATATATTGCATGTTCTTATGATTAAAAAAGTTGTCAACATCCACACCATACAAACAGTGATGCCAGATTTTCAATGCAAACAACACAATTAATAATTCCAAATCATGAGTTGGACAATTCCTCTCATGTACCTTCAACTGCCTAGAGGCATAAGCTATCACCCTTCTATTCTTCTTCAGAGCACAACCAATACCTACACAATATACAAAATAATAAACCACAAGCCCATTAGGTCCTTTGAGCAAAGTCAAAATTGAAGCCAAAGTTAGCTTATCTTTCAGCTTGTCAAAACTAATCTCACAAGCATCAAACCATAAGAACCTCAACTTTTTCTAAGTCAACTTAGTCAATGAGATAGCTATAGAAGAAAAACACTCTATGAACCTCTTGTAGTAACCATCTAAACCCAAGAAACTCTGAATGTCAGTTGGAGTCGTGGGTCTAGGCCACTTATTAGCCACTGCAACCTTCTGTGGATCCATCATGATCCCTTCACTAGAAATGGCATGACCCTAAAAACTGACAACGTTCGACAAAAATTCCTATTTCAAAAACTTTGCATACAACAGCTGCTCTTTTAAGGTCTCTAACACCACATGAAGGTGATCGGCATGATCTACCTCACTCTTAAATTACACCAGAATATCGTCTATGAAAACAATAAAGAACAAGTCTAGAAAATGATGGAAGACCGTATTCATCAGGTCCATGAATGCCGCTGGGGCATTCTTCAACCCAAATAACATAACAAAAAACTTAAAATGCCCATATTGAGTAAGGAAGGAAGTATTAGAAATATCCGCCTCCCTATTCTTCAACTTTTGATACTAGGATCAAAGACCAATCTTGGAGAAAAACATGGCACCCTACAACTGATCAAATAAATCATCTAACCTTGGAAGAGGGTATATATTTTTTACCATCACTTTAGTCATTTTCCGGTAATCAATACTCATCTAAAAGGAACATTTTTCTAAAGCATGAATAACACTGGTGCACCCTACGAGGACACACTAGGATAGATGAAACCCTTGTCTAAAAGATCCTTTATTTTCTCCCTATGCTCCTTTAATTCAGTTGGAGCCATTCTACATAGGGAAATAGAAATTGGATGAGTGTCCAGAACAAGATTAATTCAAAACTCAATCTCTCTATCAGAGGGAACATCGGGAAGGTCATAAAGAATGACCTTAGGAAATTCATTCACCATCGAGATAGAATGCAAAGAAGGACCTTCCAAATTAAAATCTTTAACATGGGACAGATAATAGAGACACCCTTTGGAGATTAATCTCATAACTCAAAGATATGATATGAACCTCCACTTAAGAGCTAGGGAACTACCTTTCCACTCAATAGCCAGCTTATTAGAAAATTTAAAGACAATCTTATAGGTCCATCAGTCCAGAGATACATAGCACAAGCGCAACCAATCCATCTTTAATATGACATCAAAGTCCACCATATCTAGTTCAAACAAATCCATCATGATTTCCTTACTACCAATAGATACCACACACACCCTATACACTGTTCTAGCAATCATAGAGTAACCTACTGAGGTAGAAAAAAATAATGATCCAAAACAGAGTCTGGACGAAAACAAAAATTCATAACCCAAAATGGGGTCACATAAGAGAGAATGGACTTCAGAACCAGCAAACAGTACACATTACAGCAAAGAGTTTCAACATACCAGTAACAACATCATGTGATGCTTCAGACTCTTGTCAGTTAGTGAGAGGATAAAGATAGTTTTGACTAGTATCAGAGTGAGATGGTGCACCCTTCGGTGTCATAATTGAAGAAGAGGCTACCGAAACTATGTTTTCCCCAGAGGCAACCTTACCAATAGGTTACATTCTAAGCATATGCCTTGCTTGTCCATAGTTGAAGCATTTATCGCTCTACACATCATAGAAGTCCCAATGCAATCGGCCATAAAATCTTCTAAAGGAATATGATGTAGCTGACTAGGCCCCATTAGCATGAGATTGGGCACCTTGTGCCCTAATGTTGTTGCCACCATCGAAATGCCTATCACCCAATGGCTTTGGGTAGGGAGCACTAGCCGTTGAGTAAGACACTGACTTATCCCACTACTCTTTGGTGACTTACCACCTCTATGCCAATTTGTGCTGGCCACTACCATGCTTAGGGAACCTAAACTTGTTACCTCGTATCTCTCCTAACTCCACCTACTTCTTTTTCTCTTTCTCAACTTGCTGCATCTATACCACAAACTGGGAGATATTCATATCCTTGTTCAACATGGGAGCCTTAAATTTAAAAATCAAATCTCTGGAAAACCCAGAAGTGAACACTCTCATCCTATTCTTCATGATAGAAACCAACTACGGAGCATACAATGATAACTAGCGAAACTTCAAGGAATACTTCTTCACTAATATTTTGCCCTGCTTCAGATTAGCAAATTCTTACACTTTCTCTTCTGTTAACTCAAAAGGAAAGAAGTGATCCATAAGAGTATTAGAAAAATCCCCCTACAGAGATAAATCAGCATTGTCACCCCTTGACTGATCCCATTCCTCATACCATTGGTACACCACATCCTTCACCTAGTAGGTGGCAAAGTCCATACCTCTACATTAGTGGCATACATAACATGAAAAATATTTTCCATCTTATCCATAAAGCCTTAAGGATCCTCGTCAACATTAACACCAGTAATGGTCAGATGGTTCAGGCTCATAAACTACTAACCATTTTGTCATTAAAAGAGGGAGTTACGAGAATACCACACTCAGACTGAGTAGCTACCAACTGTGCTAATATATGAATAGACTGACAAAACTTAGATTTTATCACTTTGGCTTTCGGGTCTTGAAAAGGATAGGAGGGAACCGGTAGAATTCTAGGACAATCTGGAACTAGACCCAAAGATAGGGTATGGACCTTATAAGTAGAAAGAGTCCCATCAACATTGTCCAAGGATGGGATAGAGGAGTTTTCATAAGCTTTATATAATCGAGGAGGCATAATATAAAAAGCAAATAAATATGAATTATTGGATAATTTAGGAGCTTATACTCTACATCTCAATAATAGAACACATGAAAGATAAACATTCATAAATGCCTCATAGCATATCCCTTCTGAGTGTGGCGCGCTACACACCTTTAAAAGAGACTCTACTAAACATGGCTTTGTGGACTCCCATTTAACCATTAACCTAGGGATCTAATAACAAACTGACACTATCCAAGCTAGGTACTAGCCATTTTGGGTGCCTTAAGTCCAACTGGGACTGGAGATCACCCCTACTACTAAACCATAACTATCATAAAACATATATTAGATGAATTTTGAACATAAAACAAGATACAACAAGAGTAAATCAAATACTTTAAATAAATTTTATAACAATAATCCAACAACCTTAATCAAATATCCAATCAGTGTCAACCCTAATGCCAATACCAATATAAAGACTGACATAATATCGATATCGCCATGCCCATAATAGTCACATGAAGCCTCTAACCAAAAAAAAAGATCATCCGGCCGGGTCATGCCTTCGACCATAGCCAAAACAAAAGTCCAAGAAATAAAAATAATTTAAAGAAGTCGATACCATAAAATAGAGTATTTAAAAGTATGAAATCTAATAACTTTAGTCTAATTATAAGTTATCCCCAAAAGTAAGTCACTGAGAAGGAGTAGTAGTATGGTTGGTCCCTACATTGCACGGGGATACAATGCCCAAAGATGGTTAGAGGAATGAATGCTAGAATGAGCTTAGGAATAAGGCTAAATAATGCAATTATTCAAAACTAAAGTAAATAGACATATGCAATCACATACATATATACCATACCAAGATAGGAAACTAGGTTTAGCATGTATTTAAAACCTTAACCTGGGTTGTGTAGCTTTACCGACGTAATCAACCTATGGGCTATATGAGTCAGTGTTACCCCATGAATGGGCCCCAGTTCATGTAGACGCAAGAACTGGAGATAGCATAGGGTCCATGGATTTTATGTACCCTCTATCCTCTATGATATATATATATATATATATAATTATAACTTAGGGATTCTCATGTACCCCACAGGCATATGGTCACCATGAACAAACCTCATATCGGCAAATATGATTTCTAGTGTCCATCCATTGGACTCACATTCTCATGATTAACTATGATAACCCTCCATTAAAGCCTAATTAAAAATTTAGCACATACCAAACCTTTGATTCCATGAGTCAATTATCAAGGGATTATGAAGTGGTATCATCATACGAACTATAGCTTATGAGCAATGTCTTTAGCCAATATTTAGGGATTCCCATGTACCCCACAAAGTTTCTAATTAAACCAAAGACATGGGCAACAAGGCCTTTCCCAACAATTTAGAACAAACCATATTAATTCAATTTCCATTACCATATTATGCAATGCAATGAATTCAAGAATAGTCAAACTCTATGACAAAATTATTCTCATTGGCATTTTAACAAACATATTGAGGGCATAAAATTTGCAAAACCAAAAAAAAGTATCAATTGGCCATTCCCATGTAACCCCATGTTCAAATCATAATTATAACATGAAAACAATAAGAAAAACATGGGAAAAAGTTATCCAACCATGAACTACCAAAACCCCCAACATCTATTTCACAACCCTATCAAATACTCAATAATACCATTTAACTCATTCAATAAAACATCCTTAGTCACAAAAATTCTTAGAGAGATTTTGATACTTAAGCCTCTAGATTACAACCTTGAAGAAGCCATAGCCCAATCCTCTTAAGAGATTTTAGAGAGTGTTTAGATCTTCTAAAGTGTACAATAAGGAGCCAAATAGTGTTACAAGACCTGGGGTCTTAAGGGTTTGGGTGGAAAATGTTCAAAATATTCTCATCTTAAAAGCTATAAAATAAATGTAGAAGGGTACGGTTGGACCCTATGACTCGTATCCACATCATACGAGTGGTGCACTCAAATCATAACTTTATTAGAAAGTTGGACACCACATTTTGTCTAACATACAACTCTCTTAGCCTAACTCATACCATCACTATAAGAATAGTAACCTTCATGTCGTACCCTAAGTAGGACATCTAGGATAGAAGATATTAGACAACATATAGTTAGGAATTATACTTCTCATATCATGAACATACGACTCGTATAAAGTCTTCTCATAACAAGGATAGAACTTGGCAAACATTACAATGACCAACATGTGATTGAGGTCCTTAGACCTGCACCCACACCATACGACTAATATGTTTTTCCATTCCATAAATAATAAGCTCAAAGCTTAGGAAATTTCTAAGGGCCAAAACAAAGGGTGCTTCACAAAATCTTAAAGAAAAATCAAAAAATGTATCTTTGTTGGATATAACACATAATCTAAAACTGATAAGTTATATATTTTGGTGAGTGGCCAAATTATGATCACTAGAAATAATATGTTTAACAGAGATGCTAGCAGGAACTTTGATTTTGGGAATGTTTATTTGAATATTAAATTGTTGCCTACTGATGAAAATTTTGAGTAAGAACCTGCAATAATTTCCATTCCAGGGAGCCCATAAAGTTCTTCTTCAGTGAGTAACAACCTTTATACTCCTCAATAAAGCAACTCTTCTCCAACAAGATATCACAGCTTAACCGCCAAAGAAGTGGCAGCAGTTCACTCCTAGAAAGTCAAAGGTTAGCTTAAAAAAAGAATAAATTTTATTACATGTTGAATTTTCCAAATTCAAACTCTCCAATATGTATAAAACTGAATTAGCTTTCTATAGATACCAAATATTCCTAAATTCGATACTCGGTTGAGAAGTTATGAAATTTTTGGTAAAGTGGTGTGTCATTTGGACGAGCACCGCATCGCGATGATGGTTAAATTCGTAATTGTCAATTTCCAGTGGACGTCCATGATTGTCCTGCATTATAGAGAAGTCCTAGGTCTCAATTATTGAAATCCAGTGGATCACCGCGATGGTGGCATATCGCGATGATGGCCAAATTCCCAGTTGTCCCATTTCTAATAAGCCACCACGATAGTGGCGTGTCATAGTGACATACAAAGTTAGGATTTTCCAGTTTTGACAAAAAATTTAAAAGGACTATTTGGTCAATTCCCAAGCCCCCAATTTATACAAAACAAGAAATTAAGGTTATTCTAAGCACTTTATGCTTATTTTCATCCATTCTCTCTCAATGAAAACCCTAGAGCTCAACACTTAAACTCCAAGAAATTATATTTTCTCCATTATTTCTCCAAGAGAACTCAAAATTCAGAATTCCCAAATCAAGATAATCAAGAGTTCATCTCCAAAAGCACCACTAGATATTTAAATTCAAACTTTCTTAGAAATTTCATCAATTAAGGTATATGGGGCTTATGAACAAGGTTCCTCTTTCATACCCGTGCCCAAAACCAAGTTTTTATTTCAAATTTACATAGTTTTGAATGATTATACATGAGTTTTAAATTAGTGTTCATGAGATTTCAAGTGTTTTAGAAGTTGAATTGCATGACTACTTTCATATTTACATGGCTATTATAGTAAATTTTAGATTTCGAGAAGAATTATCATTAGTTACATTATCAAGCATGAACTTTATGATATTTTGACATGAGATTGATGCATGGGTTAGTATCCTAAGATCGAAAATTATTATTTCACGAACGATTATTCTTTAAGCATCAAATGATCTGTTTATTTTTAGATTTTTAGTAAAGATTTGATATTTTAGATCATCAGATAAGATTTGGAATCCACTTTAGAAATCTATTATAGATAACAGAAATCAGATTATCTTTACTTACAATTGAATAGGATAAAAGTATAATTGGTTTCATAATAAACCCTTATGCTAGTTTTAAAGTGGATTTCCAATAAAATGATCCTACGGATTAAAGGGAGTAGTATTTAGCATTGAGTAGGAAGTGTAGGATTAGCGTCTCCTAATTTTCATAGAACTATGTAGCCAATGTAGGTATATATTATAAGAATATTCCTATTTCTATATGGATGACAGTGACAAATATGATCACTTAGATTAAGTTATACTTCTTGGCAAAAGTGTGGCACCTGTCCCCATCGTGAGGTTTTCCTCTTGGGGAACAAAATATTGGACTCAATAGTAGCTCGCATAGTTTATGTCGGTTATAAGAACCTCCCTTGTAAAATAGTTTATAAGAGAATTCCCTACTAGTAAAGAAAAGATTTTAGGAAACTAAGTGTAAAGGCTCACAACTTTATTTAGATTATGCTTTACTAAAAGATATTTGCTACAGACTTCAGCTTTCAGATTTCATATATAAAAGTGAGTCCTTTCTACACTTAGGCAGCATGATTTATAACGAAATCATTAGTACAACTTTTATAACTAAATGGTATGAGTCACTAGATTTATAAAGTATGATTTGCTAATCATGAATTATGATTTTCATCTTTTAGATATTCAAGCTTATGTGAGTTATTTACATTTAGCATGCATTCTTTTACAAATTGATATAAAGGTTGCGATAATGATTTACTTATGCATTCCCTCCCATATACTAAGTGCATCCTCAAAGTAATAATACACATACATATATCTATGTGCTACATTGTCTCATAATGTAGGTTTCTGTGCTCAGTTTCAGCAACTACAGTAATTTTGAGCATCTCTATCTCCATCCCGACAGTTGGTGAGTCCTCATAGTTTAGGGACTTAGTTATTCAGATTTTCAGCTTATCAATTTAGATGATTCAATATTTTTAGATAGTTCGAGTCCACTGGGGTTTTATCCCAGTGTCTCTTTAGATATTAGTAGTAATGCTTGTTAGACTACTAGTTTTGATCCAGATTATTTAGTATTAAGGTTTCAAGCATTATTTTCAGATATTCTATTCAGTCAATTTTCCATATATAGTATGACTTTTATGTCATTGTTTTCTATATTATGAGATTCATACCTAGTAAAAGAAAGATAGGGTTAGCTTAAGGCTACTCATAGTCTTAAGGACTGTGTAACATCTTGGGGACCCATTTTCGAGGTGTTACTAAATTGGTATCAGAGCCTAGGGTTTATAAGAGTCATAAGGAGTCAGATAAGCCACATTACATTGAGTCTTGATTATGGGTATGAAGTGTACCACATTTATGAGCAAGAGGCTACAAGATATTTTTAAGAAATCATCTCTTTCTTTTATTATCTATCATGCTTATAGTATCTCTATCTACTCTTAACTCATGCTCTTACGTGACAGTTGAATATGCCTTATCGTCGAGATCACCAGTTATTCGCCAAATTCAGCAAATGTGAATTTTGGCTAAGGTAAGTAGCTTTCCTTAGTCACATCATTTCCAGTGAGGGTATTAGAGTTGATCCCCAAAAGATAAAAGCTGTATAAAACTAGCCTAGATCTATTTCTCTATTAGACATTAGTAGTTTCTTGTGTTTAAATGTCTATTACAGACATTTTGTTAAGTATTTCTCTTCTGTTGCATCTGCGATGTCTAGATTAACGTTGAAGAAAGTTAGGTTTCGATGGTTAGATTCCTGCGAGAAGAGTTTTCAGGAGCTGAAGAATCTACTCACTTCAGCTACAGTTTTAGCATTACCTGATTATACAGATGGTTTTGTAAAGTATTGTGATACTTCTAGAGTCAGTGTAGGTTGTGTGTTGATGCAGAGAGGTAAGGTTATAGCCTATTTCTCTCACAAAAATCATTATCCTATCCATGATCTTGAGTTAACTGTTGTTTATTTGCTTTGAAAATCTGGAGACATTATCTTTATGGGGTATATGTTGATTTGTTAACAGACCACAAAATCTTGTAGTATGTGTTTACTCAGAGGGAGTTAAATCTTTATCTAAAAAGGTGGTTCGAATTGTTGAAAAATTATGATATGAGTGTGTTGTATCATCTGAGCAAGGCCAATGTAATGGCAGATGCCCTTAGTAGATTATCCTTGGGCAGTATTGCTTATATGGGAATGATAGGAAGGAGTTAGTTTAGGAAGTTCATCAGTTAGCAAGATTGGGTGTAAGATTGGTTGATTCAGAAGAAGGGAAAGTTTTGGTTTAGATTAGTTCTGAATCTTCTCTAGTTTCAGAAGTGAAAGAGAAGCAAGATAAGGATTCTAGTTTGGTCAAACTGAAGGAGTCAGTTAGAGACAAGAAGGTAGAGGTTTTCTCCTAAGGGGGAGATGGTGTGTTATGGTACCAGATTTGATTGTATGTGCCATGTGTTGATGATTTGAGGCAATGAATTGTGGTGGAAGTGCATAGTGCACGTTATTCCATTCATCCAAGTACTTCCAAGATTTACGCGACATGTAGGAAATCTATTAGTGGAGTGGTATGAAGAAAGATATAGCAGAGTTTGTAGCCAAGTGTGCAACTTTTCAATAGGTTAAGGTAGAGTACCAAAGCCCTAGTGGTATGTTGCAAGAGTTTTATATCCCTACTTGGAAGTGGGAAGAGGTGAATATGGACTTTGTGACTGGATTACCCCATTTGCGTTATCTGGATAATTCAATTTGGGTTATGGTAGATAGATTGACTAAGTTAATGCATTCTTACCAGTTCACATGTCCTACACAATTAAATATTATGCTAAGTTATATCTTAGAGAGTTAGTTAGATTGCATGGAGTTTCTTTGTCCATCATCCTTGATAAGGGTTCTCAGTTTACCTCTCGGTTTTAGAAAGCCTTTCAGAAGAGTCTTGATACCCAAATTTATCTTAGTTTAGCTTTTCATCTGCAGACAGACGGTCAGGAAGAAAGGACCATTCAAACTCTAGATGACCTATTGAAAGCATGTGTTCTTGATTTCAAAGGTAGTTGAGATGAGGTTTTGCCTTTGATTGAGTTCTCTTATAATAACAATTACCATGATAGTATTTAGATGGCCCCGTTTGAAGCTCTTTATTGGCAGATATATAGATCACCAATTGGTTGATTCGAAGTGGGTGAGCCCACTTCGATTAGGCTAGACATGGTGTTTGAGGCTATGGAGAAAGCTCAGTTGATTCAAAAAATTTAAAGCTGCTCAAAGTCATCAAAAATCTTATACAAACAAAAGAAGAAGAGATATTTTGAGTTCGAGGTTGATTACCTTGTGTATTTGAAAGTTTCACCCATGAAAGGGGTGAAGATATTTGGCAAAAAATGGAAGCTTAGTCCTAGATATGTAGGCTCCTTCCGAATTTTGAGTCATGTTGGTAAGGTGGCGTATGAACTTGAGCTACCTATAGATTTATCCTCAATTCATCTAGTATTCCATGTGTCCTTGTTGAAGAAGTGCATCAACGAATCATTCGTTATAGTTCCTCTAGAAAGTAAAAATATTCAGAATATCCTATCATATGAAAAAGTTCCAGTAGAGATTCTTGATCATCATATCCGTAAACGAAGGAACAAAGAAGTTCCCTTGGTCAAAGTTCTGTGGTGAAATCAGTCCATTGAGGGTGCTACTTGGGAAGCAGAAGTAGACATGCATACCAAGTATCCTCATCTCTTCTCCACAAACTCATATTCAACCGAAGGTAATAGTCTTCCTTCATTCAGTTCTTTCTAGTCTCAGATTCAGCCATATAGCTATTTTCATGTAAATTCATTTATTTGCAGATGGTATGTTTTTAATTCATTCATACAGTTATTTCAGTTGTGCATGCTAGCTTATAGCCTTAGATTCCTTAGTATTTTCAGCTTAACTAGCCACATTCAAGGACAAATATTCCCAAAGGGGAGATATTGTAATATTCCACACTTTTCCTAGCATAATTTCGCTCCAAGAATGTCAAAGGTTATTTTAAAAAATGAATAACTTTAATTACATGTAGAATTTTCCAGATTCAAACCCTCTATTGGGTAGAAATTTGAATTAGCTTTCCATAGATAGAAAATTTGCCTAAATCCAGTACGCGGTTGAGAATTTATGGCGTTGTTAATAAAGCAGTGTATTATTTGGACAACCACAACATCGTAGTGATGGATAAATTCATAATTGTCAATTTACAAAGTACCTCCACAATTGGCGTATATCTCGGAGAAGTACCAAGTCCTAATTTTTGAAATCTAGTGGCTCACCGTGATGGTGGCTCATCCCGCTGATTGCCAAATTCCCAGTTGTCCCATTTCTAGTGAGCCACCACAATAGTGGCGCGTCGGGTGGCATACAAAGTCAGGATTTTCCAGTTCTGACCAAAATTTTAAAAGGACTATTTGGTCAATCCCAGGTCCCTAATTCGTCCAAAACAAGAAATTAAGTCTATTTTAAGGACTTTATGCTTATTTTTATCCATTCACTCAAATAAAAAGTTATAGAACTCAAAACATAAGCCCTAAGAAATCAAATTTCCTCCATTATTTCTCTAAGAAAACTCAAAATTTATGATTCCCATATCATGATAATCAAGAGTTCATCTCCAGAATAACAAATAGAGATTCAAGTTCAAGCTTTCTGAAAGATTTCATCAATTAAAGTATATGGGATTTATGAATATGGATCTTCTTTCATTCTTGTGCCCAAAACAAAGTTTTTATTTTAAATTTACATGATTCTGAATGATTATACATGAGTCTTAAATTAGGGTTCATACCCATTATTACTAATTGCAAAACTAAGAGATTTCAAGTGTTTTAGAAGTCTAGTAGAATGACTACATTCATATTTACATTCCTATTGCAGTAAATTTCAGATTTCGAGATGAATTTTCATTAGTTACATTATCAATCATGAACTTTATGATGTTTTTACATGGGATTGATGCATGGGTTATTATCCAAAGATTGAATATTATCACTTCATGAACGATTAAGCTTTAAGCATCAAATGATCAGTTTATTTTCAGATTTGTGGTATAGATTGGATCTTTTGGATCATCAGATAAGATTTGGAATCCACTTTATAGATTTATTACAGATTACAGAAATCCAATTTTCTTTACTTACAATTGAATCAGATAAAAGAAAAATTGGTTTCATAATAAACCCTTATGCTAGTTATAAAGTGGATTTCCAACAAAATTAGCTTACAGATTAAAGGGAGTAGAATTTATCACAGAGCAGGAGGTATGGAATTAGAGTGCCCTAACTTCCACAGAACTACGTAGCCAATGTAGGTATAGATTATCAGATTATTATCATTTCTATATGGATGACCGTTACAAATGTGATCACTTAAATTAGGTTATACTCCTTGGCAAGAGTATGACAAGGAAAACAAAATGTTGGACTCCATGTTAGCTCACATGGTTTATGTCAGTTAGAAGAACCTCCACTACAAAATAGTTTTTAAGTGAATTCCCTACTAGTAAAGAAAAGATTTTTGAAAACTAAGTGTAAAGGCTCATATTTTTATTCAGATTATGCTTTACGAAAAGATATTAGCAACAAACTTCAGCTTTTTTATTCCAGATATAAAAGTGAGTCCTCTTTAGCCTTAGGCAGCATGATTTATAGACAGATCACTAGTACAACTTTTAGAACTAAATGGTATGACTTACTAGATTTATAAAGTATGACTTACTACTCATGAATTATGATTTTCAGCATTCAGATATTCCAACTTATGTGAGTCATTTACATTTAGCATACATTCTTTTGCAAATTGATATAAATATTGAGATAATGTTTTACTTCTTCATTCAACCCCATATACTCAGTACATCGTCATTGTACTAATCCACATATATATCTATCTGCTACATTGTCTCATAATGTATGTTTAGGTGCCCAGTTTCTGCAGCAAGAGTGATTTTTAGCATCTATATCTATATCCTGACAGTTGGTAAGTCCTCATAGTTTAGGGACTTAGTTATTAAGTTTTTTAGCTTATTAGTTTTGATGATTCAATATTTTCAAACAGTTTGAGTTAGCTGGGGGTTTGTCCTAGTGACTCTCTAGATAGTAGTAGTAGAGGCTTGTTAGACTGTTAGTTTTGATACAGATTATTCAGTATTGAGGTTTTGGGCATTAGTTTTAGATAGTCTATTCACTTAATTTTTCGCGTATAGTATGATCTTTATGTCTATGTTACCTTTATTGTGAGATTTCGATCTAGTAGAAGGTAGATAGGGTTAGCTTAAGGCTACTCGTAGTCTTCAGCACCGTCTGACATCTCTGGGACCCCTTTTTGAGGCATTATAGGATTGTTCTTCTTTTTATAGTGCAAAACCCACTTGTTTCAAAGAATCTATAAGGATTCACAAGTGGAATAATGCAATGATAGAAGAGATTCTAGCAATTGAGTAGAACCGTACATGGGAGTTGATGAATCTACTAGATGGGAAGGAGCCCATTGGACTCTAATTGGTCATCAAAGATAAGCGGAATGTACATGGGAGAATATAGAGATATAAAACTAGACTCATAGCTAACAGATATGAAACATCAAACTATTGATTATGATGAAATATTTTCACCTTTTGGTCATTTTGAAATAGTAAGAATACTTTTATCTTTAGATGTTATATTCAGCTAGCCCATTTATCAATTTGGTGTTAAATCAACATTCTTAAATGGGGATTTAGAAGAGAAAGCTTATTTTAACCAACATGAGGATTTTGTTATTAGTGGCAATGAGCGCAAAGTTTACAAACTCAAGAAGGCCCATTACAGGCTAAAACTATCTTGGAGGGCATGGTACAACCAAATTAACTCATACTTTCTAAGGTGTGGTTTTGAAAAGAGTGAGAATGAGCCTACGTTGTATGTAATCAAATAAGGTATGAGTAATTTTTTGGTAGTTTGTCTCTATGTGGATTACATGATTTATATGGTATCGTGTGAAACTATAGTTGCTGAAGTTAAATCTAGCATGATCAATATGTTTGAAATACCAGATTTATGTATTTTGCAACACTTTCTAGGTATTCAAGTTAAACAGGTGGAACATGAGATTTTTATTTCTCAAATGCAGTATTCAAAAGACCTCTTGTTCAAGTATGGTATGCATAATTATAAAATAGTTGTCATACTCATGAATGCAAATGAAAAATTTTAGCTTAAAGATGGCACAGATCTTGCCGATCCTAGTCACTACAGAAGCTCAATTGGATGATTGAACTAGCTAACATATACTCATTCTGATGTCATATTTTCTGTTAGTATGTTGTCTATGAATATGCATAGTCCTACCAAGCAACATCTTGGTACTGCCAAAAAAGTTTTGTGTTATGTTGTTTGGACTTTATACTTTAGGATTTGTTACTCAAAGCTGCATATTTCATCTTGATATGGTACAGTGATAATGATTGGACAGAAAGTATAGATAACAAAAAGAGTATTTCTTGAAATGATTTCAATTTAGGATCTAGAGAGATTTCTCGGAGTTTAAAGAAACAAGATGTGGTTGCATTATCATCATTAAAAGTAGAGTATGTTGTTTTAACTCCAGTAGCATGTTAGGCCATATGAAAATGAAGATTGTTGGTTGACGGTCTCTTTAGGAAGAATGATGCAATAAGGATATTCTATGATAACAAGACAATAATCGCTATGACAAAGAATCCATATTTTTACAGCAGAACAAAGCACACTAGCATTCATTATCATTTAATTCATGACTTAACTGCAAAAGGTGATATAGTTCTGATGTTCTATGGTACAAGGGATCAAATTGTAGATGTCCATAACAAGGCACTTCCACAAGCCAAGCATGATCATTTTCGACAAAAAATTGGAATTTGTAACTTTTAATCAATGGGGAGTGTTAAATATTAATTCAATGTCGTTAGTGTTTCCTATTTATTTGGTAGAGGTGTTTGTTAGGAGTCTTAGTTTAGTCAAATAAAATATTTATTAATTTCTAATAATTAGGTCAGTGGATAATTAGTCTTGGAGTTAGTAGGTATAATATTCAGTAAGTGGTTAAGGTTTTCTAATTTTTATTTAAAGAGTCTTATGTAACTTTGTTTATTTGAATGAATGAAAAATATGTGTGATGTTCTCTGCAACTACATTCTTCCTCTTATACATTGCTTTTTCTTTCCTCAATTCCCAAACAAACATGATTATACAGCACTATCGATACTCATGGACTTTGAGCATTCTCCTCAATAAGGATATAATGAGCACTCGAATAAATCATGTATGTACTTAATTGATAAAAGAGAAAGCAAGACATAATTCACATTATAAGTATAGTATAATAGTAAATCAAGTAAACATCACAAAAACATAAAGCTTAGTTCATTCATTTTTTTAATTCACTTTCTAGTAAGTTTTATAGCCAAATAATTTTTTTTGTGCCTGACTGTGACCATTGAAAAGCCTTTTTTGTTAATTGTGGTCCTTTATATAATCACATTCTCCTTTAAACCTCATAATGGAAATATTATAAACCGTCTTTATGGCATCTCATGATGATTTATACAATCACAATTCATGTATGATTTAGGTATGATTATTAATAAATTTAGGTATGATTACTATTTATGGTATGCCTCAACATTACAAAAGTAGTATCAATTTATGTTGTTACTCATAAATCTTTATACAATTACCAATTATTTAGTTGTGCACTAAAGTTACATAATTTATCTTTATCCTACTCATAACATTCGAGGGTACATTATGAAATTTATCACTATGGAAGAGAATCACACAATTTTTATTAGGATAAATTTTTCCTTGGTCATAATTCTAAGGAATTATGTATTATAATGGGAAAGGAAAAATTTACTATAAAGTGTTCATAACCAAATTGGCAGACCCAACTTGCCCACTTATTTAAAAACATAATAAAAAAGAGCAAGACAAAAAGGATGTAATTGATTCATGAAATGATGGACAATGGATGCTCAGTAGTTCCTACTTATCTCACACTAACATTTTATGCATTTAGTCAGAAACTTTAATGACATGGCTTCATGTAAACAAATTAGTGAAAAAAAATGATACAAATAGAGTACCTTGAATGTGCAGCAGAAATTATTGAAGTTGTTAACAATCAAATTTTCCCTAAGTCCACTTCCTCTCTCTTAGAAATGTAGTCTTATTTCACAGACTAAATGCCTTCTTTGGTATTTCACAAACTAAATGCCTTCCTCTCTCGAATATATTATTTGATGAAGAAGAAGTAGTAATATGTATTAACCATTACCCTGAATTATGGACCCCAGATACTTGAAACTCTCCCTCTTCTTGATGGCCTGAGAGTCTAGCTTCACAACCACTCTATCTTCTTGCAACATGTCACTAAAATTACACTCCAAGTACTCCGTCTTGGTCTTACTTAACTGAAAACCTTTAGATACAAGCGTATGTCTCCAAATCCCCAACTTATCATTAACTCCACCCCTAGTCTCATCGATCAGAACCACATCATCTGTAAATAACATACACCAAGGCACCTCTCCTTGAATATGTCAGATCAAAGCATCCATTACCAAGGCAAATAGAAATGAGCTAAGAGTTAATCCCTGGTGCAACCCTATCAAAACTGTGAAGTGCTCCAAATATCCACCTACCGTACTCACACGAGTCTTTGCACCATCATACATATCCTGAATCAAGCTACTGTATGCCATGGGCACCCCTCTAGCCTCCAAACACCTCCATAGAATCTCCCTGGGAACTTTGTCATATGCCTTCTCTAGATTAATAAACACCATGTGCAAGTCCTTCTTCCTCTCTCAAAACTGTTCCACTAATCTCTATAGTATTTCAATGAAAAGTTAATGTAACTATTAGGGTCTCACAAGATAAACAAATAGAGATTCATTCTTTTATTAATCCATTGGTCACTAAGCACGCATGGTATGAAACACGTGCTATGAAGTTCTCTCCTTATATTGGTATATGTGTCTTATTCTTTTTAGTTATTCAACATCGTACATATCTAGGTCTAGACATTTCTAAATATCTAACATGAGTATCTTTCATTAATAATCCTACAATACATATTCATAGAGAGACTCACTTCTTGCTTTAAAAACAAGTCACAATTTGTTGGTGGAACTTATCTCAACATGTTCCTTAACATAAGAGGCGATTGCTCATGTGAGAGAGCTAATCTCGTGACTTGTTTGACACACAGTATTGATTAAAGACATTTTCACATACATATGAGATTGACATAAATTCAAGCCTCATATATTGATAATAATTAAAATCAAATCATTTTACAATACAAAAATATAATCATATCCTACGTAATTCTAGACCCATAACATGTTTCTCAAACAAGTCTCTAGATATCGCCTTTGTAAAGGGATCAACTATCATTTCTCGTGTAGGAATATATTATAAATTTATTTCTCCACTTGCTACTACGTATCTGATAAAGTTAGACTTAATGTAAATGTGCTTTTTCTTGCATGATATTTAGGATCCTTGATATATGTGATAAACGCGTGACTGTCACTATATAAAATCATGGGTCCCTTAGAATTCTTTGCAATGCTCAAATGCTTAAAGAATCTCTTCAACCAGACAACTTCCTATACTAAAGATGCACAAACCATAAATTAAGATTCAATGGTCGATAGGGTTGTGCAGGTTTATTTCTTACTTTTCCATGAAATTGCACCACCATTTAATAAGAAAGTATAACTGAATGTTTATTTTCTATCATACCGGTCACCAATCTAATCAGAATTTATTAACCTCTTAGCAGTATCTATAATTCCCTTAATGTATAGAAAAATTCTCTTTACTTTATTTCAATGATCTAATCCTGGATTGGATTGATACCTGCTAACCAGACCTACGACATAACAAATGTCTGAGTGAGTAAACATTACAGCATAAATCAAACTTTAAACTGCACTAGAATATGGTACTCAATATGTGTGTTCCTTTTCTTTTTCAGTCTTTGGACACATTTTGAGACATAAAGTTTCACTTCTTGCTATAGGAGTGTCCATGGATTTTCAACAATTCATTAAAAAGAATACTAAAATGTTCTTTATGTATGTTTCTTGAGAATGACTCAAAATTTATGTGGAATGATCTCTTAGTATTTTAACACCCAACATATAGTTTGATTCACCTATATATTTCATGTCAAATGACTTTGAAATCCAGACTTAATAGTTCTCATATACTCTAAGTTGTTTTTAGCTAATAAAATATCATCCACGTAAAGCTAAAAAATCACAAACATTTCATTGTACTTTTTCACATAGATGAAATCATGGTAAAGTCAAATGAAATTATTTCCTTATGAAATCATAGGTACCACTGTCTTAAAGACTACTTTAGTCCATATATTGATTTATTTAATTGGCAAACTTTCTTTTCATGGCCTTTAACAACAAAACCTATAGGTTTTTCCACGTAGATTTTCTCATTTAGTTCTCCACTAAGAAGAGTGGTATTCATGTCAATTGGGTACATTCCTAAATCTAAAAGTGCAACAATAGGAAAAAGTAAGTGAATTGAGGTAAATTTCACAACTGGTGAAAAAGTTTTCTTATAATATGTTCCAGCTTCTTGAGTAAAACCTTTTACCACCAATTGTTCTTTGTGCCTTTATATTGACTCATCTATTTGGTATTTAACTTTGAGAATCCATTAATTCCAAACAGTTATGCCCAGAATAAAGGTCAACAAGATCTCAGACTTTATTTGTTTTAATGGACTCTAATTCTTCTTTCATCGATTTTATCAATTCATATTTTCTAGGGCTTGACAAAGCCTTAGTCACAGAATTGGGTTCATCCAATTCTTTGGGAGATACGAAGAAAACATAATCCTTAATCTCATGAGATTGTTTAGGTACACCTTATCTAGTACACTTACATAAATAGATTTCCTATTCTACAATAGGATTTTGGGATTCACAACTCCCATTTGGACCAAGAATTTTTTCTTGATCTATTAAATTATCAAGCATGTCTAACAAAATTATTTGATCTGTTGAATTCAATATTTCTTAAGAGGTGCATTTTCTTTTATTTCACCCCTTTTGGAAAAATATTTTAAAGGAATATGAGATTTTGTGATTCAATCCCTGTAGAACATCCATCTTGCAACTCACCAATGAACACATACCCTTTGGAGGGTTCTGGGCATCTTACAAAGATACATTTCTTACCTCTTGGACTTAGTTTTCCAAACATACCAAAATGATTTTAAATATATGCAACACAACCCCAAGGTTGTAGATTATTAAATTTTTGTTTATTACAAGTCTATAGATCATAAGGATTAGAAAATACTAATTTAGAAGGCAATTTATTCAATATAAAGGCCGCAGTTAGTAATGCATCTCCAAAAAAAGAGATTGGTATATCTTTATATATTTATCTAACTGATTCTCTACTTCATTCTTATATTTTTCGAAGAATTCTAGTGCTTCAGATTTATGAGAAATCAAATAGACATAACCAAAGCGCATGAAATTATCAATAAATGTAATGAAACAAAAAACACCATACCTTTCCCTTACATTCATTGGACCACAGATATTAGAATGGATTAATTATAGTGGGAGTTCCACTCTTTTAGCCTTCCCAAATGGTTTATGTGTAATCTTTCCAGCAAAATAATTTTCACAAGTTGGCATATAAATTTTGGATAACGATTTTGCCTAATCTATTCACTTGATTTTGCCTTATGTAACCCAATCTAGCATGCCATGTAAGTATATCAACATCATTTTACAGAATTGTTAACATAATAGTCATAAGTTGAATGAATTACAATCGAAAATAATAAAGTGATCATAAAGATGTACAAAGTCATAAAAAACATTATCTAGAGTTATTCTTGCACCATTACATCTAAAATTCAAATGAAAACTAAAATCTAAATAAACAAACACAAATACTATGTTTCGATGAATCTTTGGAGCATATAGGACATCACGCATCATAAAAGACTAACCTTCACACAACTCTACTTTGCAAGTTCTAATCCCTTTGACTTCAAGCCTTGCGTTATTTACTACATAAATCCACCTTGATCAGGTGAAACTCAATGAAAATCCAAAACACTTCTTGATCTTGACTCACATGGTCGGTCGTTCTTGAGTCTACTGTCCATATTGGATAAAATTTAGTTAATAATGTATCATTAGAAACATATGTAGAACTTAGAGATCCATTTAGAAATGCTACATTTTTTTGCTTTGGACATTCATGAGAAAAATTCCCTAGAACTTATCAAATGTAGCACATCATTTATCTTTTATCTTTCCTCTTGAAAACCCTTTTTCCCTTCTTGGAATTTGGCTTGTTTATTTTCTCTGGGGGTCCTTCTTTCATCTCTTTACCTTTCCTATTCTTTTTTTAATTCTTCTGACGCATGAAGCCTGAACATTTTTCGCCTTTAGCTTTAGCAATACCAAGATTCTCATCTTCAAGTTCAATAAGAAGGACGACATTAGAAAAAGTTTTGATGCTATGTAAGACCCCGCAAAATCATAAGCTTAACTCAGACCTTTAAAGCTTGTTAAGGGTCACAGACGTAAAAACTTTTAGCTAAGTATTCAGACTTATTATTATTTTAGCCTTCTTAGGTTGGCGACTATATTTCTCATGACCTTAAAGTAATGATTTCTAGGTTAAATCATGATCCGGTATGTCAGTGGGTGTTCCCAGATAATTTCAAGAATTTTTGAACTTTGTTTGGATCACATTTGAATGTTGAAACCAGTGAATCAATGAGATCTCAATACACCGTGTTGCGCATCGTGTCGATGAGTATTTTACCCAACTCTTAGTGCTAATTGTAGTGAACTTACACTGAATCAATGTGGAGTGTTGGCCATCATGTTGATGCCAATGACAGGGCGTGTCATTCAGCACATCGCTAAATCAGTGTTCATCTTTAAAAAGCTGCTTCCTCAAGGGTAATAGAGTTTTTTCCCACCTTATGTCAGCCCCCAAAACAAAAAATTAAGCTCCTTTAGAGGCAAAATCCATTCATCTTCCTCAAAAAATCTCAAGAAGCAAATCCTAGGATCTCTAATTCAAGATTCAACATTCAAGAAGACTCCATCATTCTTCAAAAATTTTAATACCAAGGTATGTGATATGTTCAACCAAGGGTTCCCTTCCACCCTTGGAGTTCAAGAAACTCTTTCTAAATACTAGTTAATTGATTTCATGGATTGCACATTGGATGTTGAAAGTATTAATGATTATGATGTTAACGGTGATCTAATTCCATGATTTGTCCCAAGTATAATGCAAACTAGTTTAATGGTGAATTGAATTTTGTGAACTACATGTCAAACTCTTGAATTTCAAGTAGAATGTAGAATCCATGACATTACTACATATGTATTGATATATGAAATACCCATGCTCCCCAAGTGGTTGTTGGAATGCTTATGTGATTAGACTAGTCCAATCATAACATGTTATAGTGTGATTTCAATCATGCACAAGCTCATGTATAACAAATGTTTGCCCAAAGATGTCTAAGTGAATGTATCTCGTACCATTATGCTCATAAACTAATGCAATGATTTACTTTTCATGCTATTAAGTCATGGGAGTATTTAATACCCAACAATTTAGATGTTTACCTTAAGACAGTGTTACTTACAGAATAAACTCAGTCATGTCACGATCAGTAGTACTCTTAGTCAGTTACAGGACTCAGGAAAAACTCAATAAACTCAGTATTTGTCCATTCGAGTTCAATATCTAGTTCAGACATCAGTAAATTCAGTTATTTAATAGAATTGTGTAGTGTTCCATCACTCAACAAAATTCAGTGAACTCAGTTTATTTTAGTTAGGTAGTATAATTAGTAACAGTTCATTCAAGCCTAGTATGAACTAGGATTCAGTTCAGTGTCTATTCAGTTAGGAATATGATTCAGTACTGAGCAAACCCAGGGATGGGGGTATTTCTTCCAGCAAAGGGTTTGACCCTTAATAGCAATCCCTATGTTATAGAACTACGTAGAACGTGTAGGTTGAGATATCTTTTTGCCAGACTAGGGTTGACACATCTCATATGAGTTTTTTCTGCCAGCGAGGGTTGACAAAATTGCTTTTTTTTAGAGAGGGTTAACTCACAGTTATCTTTACCCATGGCATGGTACTAACACCCTTCCAACTAGGGTAACAAGTTAGGCCCTAATCTATTCAGTAAGGGGTATGTCGGTTAGATGATTATCTCCCACAGTCTCAATTTTAGTCTTCAGAATAGAACTTATTTTAGTTCTTCAGAAATTTGGACTTTCAGACACAGTAACTTAGTTCAATACAAAACTCAAAATAGTTCAACAAAATCAAGACTATTAGATACAGTCGCTCAGATACATTAATATAGTATTAGTAAACTCCGATATCAGTAAATCAGCAATTCAGAACTCAGTATCTAGTGTTAACACGACCTCAGTTATAGTTTATGTATTCATACAAGTACTCTCATTCAGTTATAGTCATGTTATTCAGTCAGTATTGTTAACACGACCTCAGTTATAGTTTTCTTATGAACCCATGCATCCCAGCCTACCTCACTTAGCATACCAGTATATTCAAAGTACTGACACATAACTTTCTTTTATAATGTGATGTCTTATATCATAGCCTCAGATGCACAGGGTCTCGAACATACTTAGCAGCCCGATCTATCTGCAGCAGACTAATAGTGAGTCCTTATTATTGGAGGATAGATTTATTATTCTAGTTTTTTAGTACTCAGTTTATTTTAGTAGTAGGAGTTATTCAGGGACTTTTCCCATCAACTCCTTGTTCAGACACTAGACGCTTTTCATTCAAGAGTATTTTAGAAAGATGTATCAGTATTCATTTTTTAGTACTCAGTATTTATTTACAGTTTTGAACCTTATGGCAAGTTTTTGCTAAATTTCCACATAATACTATATTATGTTTTAGTTATGCCGTAGGTACCAGTCATAGGTTAGCTTGTGGTCCCTTGGGATTATTAGCACCGTGTAGCATCCGGGGTACAGACTCAGGTGTTACAAGCTTGGTATCAAAGACTATGATTCAACAGAGTCCTAGAAAGTCTGAAATCCACATCTAGTAGAGTCTTATGCATGGATGTATTGCATGCCACACTAATAGATAGGAGGCCATTAGATGTTTTAGGAAAAGTTTCTTCTTTCAGTATTCATGTCGTGCAAATGAGTATGAGCTCAAGTGAAACTCTCACTCTAATCCATTCTCTCCTATTTTTTATAGAACATGCCTCCTAAAAAGACTAATGATAGGAGAACCAGAATTCAGTTAGCACTTCAGCCGATTCAAGCAGATCCCTTAGACGATTATATCTCCCATGGTGAATTCAGAGCAGCTTTCACCATCCTACCTCATTCTATGGCAGCCCAAAATGAACACCCAACTATCATTCAGGCCACCCCTTTGGCCAATACTTCTCCAACCAGGATTTGTGACTTTACCAAAATGAACCCTCCATCTTTTACTAGGTCTACGTCAAATGAGAACCCTTAATAATTTCTTGATCAGGTACAGAAGGTTATAGATATTATAGGGGTGACAGCTAGTGAGAGTGCTAAGTTAACTTGATGTTAGTTGTAGGATGTGGCTCACTCATGATTCAAACAACGGAAAGCAGAGACGGACACATAGATAGGGCCTATAGAATGGGAGGAGTTTGCTATTGCATTTCTAAATAGGTTCATTCTGTTAGAGTTGAGAGAAGCAAAGGTTTTGGAATTTATCAATTTGAAGTAGGTCAACATGATGGTATAAAATTATTCTCTTAAGTTTACTCAGTTAGCCAGATATGCCCCTCATGTAGTAGCAGATAGCAGATTTATAATGAGTAAGTTTGTGTATGGTATATCTAATTGTATGTCAAGGAGTGTAGGACCATAATGTTTATTAAGGAGATAGACATATCCAGGCTCATAGTCCATGCTCAACAGATATAATAGGATAATAATAGGGATAAAGAGAGGGAAAATAGGTAGTTTCAACCAAGCTCAACCCAAGTCAAAAGGTGGGAGTCATTCTCAGTTCTATCCAAAATTATCAGTTCTAGATCCATCCTATCCAGTACTCCCATGCCAAAATTCAGAGATGGCAATAAAGATAGGGCGTCAGGCCCTAAACCTTAGGGTAGTGTCAGCAGTGCCCAAATAACTCCTCTTTGCAAGAAGTATGGTAGAAACCATCAGGGTGTCTGCAGAGCTGGCAGTGATGTATGTTTTGGATGTGGCAAGCCAGACCACAGAGTCAGACAGTGTCCTCTGGTGGGTTCGTAGAGTCAGCATAACTGTCCCTCAACTTAGTTAGGTTGCCTGAATCAGCATGGTACCGCTTCTAATGCCACCAGTTGGCAATACCCAAATAGACTCTATGAACTTTAGGCCCGAAAGGATTAGGAAAGTTCTCCTAATGTGGTCACTGGTATGTTACATGTTTATCATTTATATGTTTATCCTTTGCTAGATCCAAGAGCTTCTTTGTCTTTGGTAACTCCCAAATTCTAGTAGAGCCTTTCTCAGTCTCTACCCTAGTGGGTAAATCTATCATATCCCGATGAGTATACAAGAACTTTTCGATTATGGTACTCTAAAAGTCACTTCAGCAAACTTAGATAAATTAGAGATGATAAATTTTGATGTCATCCTCATCTTGGATTTTCTTCATTCCTGCTATGCCACAGTCGACTGTAGAAACAGAATTGCACAGTTTAAGTTTTTGAATAAGCCCATTCTAGAGGAAAGGGATAGTACTTTAGAACTTAGGGGTCAACTTGTTTCCTACCATAAGGCAAGGAAAATGATATCTAAGTGACGTATCTACCATTTAGTTTGAGTCTAGGACTCTAGATCAGACACCCTTACTCTTGAGTCAGTATCAGTATCATATGAATTCCTAGAAGTGTTTCCCAAAGATCTTCCCAGAGTTACTCCGAAAAGGGAAATCGACTTCAGAATAGACCTTCTTCAAAATACTCAGCCCATATCTATTCCACCATATAGAATGGCACCTGCAGAACATAAAGCATTAAAAAAGTAGTTGAAGGATCTCCTAGATAAATAATTCATTAGACCAAATGTGTCCCATAAGGTGCACTAGTTTTATTTGTGCATAAGAAAGATGGTTCTCTCGGACTGTGTATAGATTGTTGTCAGCTAAATAAAGTCATGGTCAAGAATTAATATCTACTTCCCAAATTTGATTAATTATTTGACCAACTTTTGGGTGCCAGTTACTTTTCTAAGGAAGACCTCAGATCAGGCTATCATCAGCTCAGAGTAAGAGAATATGACATTCCGAAGATAGCTTTTAAAACTCAGTATGGTCACTTCAAATTCTTAGTCATGTCCTTTGGCCTTACCAATGCCCCAGCAGCTTTCATGGACTTGATAAACCGTATGTTCAAGAAATACTTGGACATGTTCATCATAGTATTCATAGATGATATCCTTGTTTACTCCCGCAGTGAGCATGATCATGAAGATCATCTCCGAATAGTATGAAAACCCCCCAAAAACTATTTTCTATTCGCCAAATTAAGTAAGTGGAAATTTTTGTGGAGGTCAGTAGATTTTTACATCTATATCATTTCCGGTAAGGGTATTAAGTTGATCCCCAAAAGACCAAAGTAGTGAGAAACTAGACCAGACCTATCTCTCCTTAGATATCAGGAGTTTCTTAGGTTTGGCTGGCTATTGCTGATGGTTTGTTGTGGGATTTTTATCTATTACATCCCCTATGTCTAGATTGACTCAAAAGAAGGTTAAATTTCAGTTAGATTTTTGCGAGATGAGTTTTCAGGAGTTGAAGACTCGACTTATCTCAGCTCCAGTTTTGACTCTACCAGATGGTTCAGATGGCTTGGTTGTGTATTATGATGTTTCCAGGGTTATTTTAGGGTGTGTTCAGATGCAGAGAAGTAAGGTCATAGCCTACGCCTCTAGACATCTTAAGACCCATGAAAAGAAATATCCGACTCATGATCTTGAGTTAGCAGCAGTAGTATTTGCCATAAAGATTTGTAGGTACTATTTGTATAGGGTGCACGTTGATGTGTTCACTAACCATAAGAGCCTATAGTATATCTTCTCTTAGAAAGACCTAAACCTCTATCAGAGAAGGTGGTTAAAGTTATTGAAGGACTACGACATGAGTGTCCTGTATTATTTGAGTAAATCCAATATAGCGGCTGATTCCCTTAGTAGGATGTCGATGTGTAGTATTGCTCATGTGGATGATGGTAAGAAAAAGTTAGCTCTAGAAGTTCTTCTGCTTGCCCGGCTGGGTGTCCACTTAGTTGATTCAGCAGAAGGTAGTGTATGGGTGCAGAGTAGTTCAAAATCGTCTCTAGTTTCCAAGGTAAAGGAAAATCAGGATAGGGATCCCAACCTAGTTAAGTTGAAAGAATAAGTTAGAGATTAGAAGTAGATATTTTCTCCCAAGGGGGAGATGCTGCATTGCGTTGTCAGGGTCAACTATGTGTGCCAGGTGTAGATGACCTGAAACAGTGGATTCTTGCTGAAGCACATTGTGTGCATTACTCTGTCATCTAGAGGACGCTAAGATGTACCTTGATATGTGGGAGATATATTGGTGGAGTGGAAAGAAGAGAGACATTACAAAGTTTTTTGCTAAGTGCTTGATATATTAGCAGGTTAAGATTGAGCTTTAGAAGCCAAATGGGTCCATGTAGGAGTCCAGTATTCCTACCTAGAAATGGGAAGAAGTGAACATATGATTGGTTTGCCTAGTACTTGTCGTCAGCACAATTTAGTTTGGGTCATTATAGACAGGATGGCCAAATCATCTTATTTCCTACCAGTCCATACCCCCTATTCAGTTGAGGACTATGCCAAGCTCTATGTCAGGGAGTTGGTTAGATAACATGGATTTTCATTATCTATTATCTCAGATAGAGGTATACAATTCACCTCTCATTTCTGGAAGGCATTCCAAAAAGGTCTTGGTACTTAAGTCCACCTTAGTACAACTTTTCACCCTCAAATAGATGGTTAATCAGAAAGTACCATTCAAACTTTAGAGGATATGTTGCAAGCATGTGCAATAGACTTTAAAGGTAGTTGGGATAACCACTTACCTTTGATTGAGTTTTCATATAACGAAAGTTATAATTCTAGCTTGAGATGGCTGCATTTGAGCTGCTCTATGGAAAGATATATAGATCTCCCATCGGTTGGTTTGAAGTGGGTGAGGCCACAGTGTTAGGGCTAGACTTGGTATTTGATACCTTGGAAAAAGTTTAGTTGATTAGGGAAAGGCTTAAGACAGCTCAAAGCTGACAGAAATCATATGCAAATATGTGCAGAAAGGATCTCGAGTTTGAGATTGGTGATTATGTGTATTGGAAGATATCTCCTATGAAAGGACTGAAAAGTTTTGGAATGAAAGGGAAACTTAGTCCCTGATATGTCGGTCCTTACCAAAATCTCAGCTTTTTCAGAATGGTAGCTTATGAGCTTGAGTTTCCTTTAGACTTAGCTTTACTACTTCCAGTGTTCCATGTCTCCTTACTACAGAAATGCATAGGTGACCCAAAATTTGTATTCCCAGTAAGGAATATAGATGTTTAGAACAGCCTCTCTTATAAGGAATTCCAGTCGAAATCCTTGATTTCCAAATTTGCAGACTGAGGAACAAAGATGTCCCTCTAGTCAAAGTTCTTTGGCGGAACCAGTGCATTAAGAAAGCTAATTGGGAAGATGAAGCAAATATAAAGACCAAGTATCGTCACCTCTTCTCCGCAAATTCAGAACCATCCAAAGGTAATAGTTTTCCCTTGAAATTACTCAATTTTATGCTTACATTTTCCTTATAAACTTGGTATGAGTTACAATTACCTATTCAATCATACATTCATGAGTCTGTTAAGTTAGATATTCATGCATCAGATATACATGTTCATTATAAGAGACTCAGATTATCAGCAATCCCAAGCATGTACTCATGCATCAGATATGCATGTTCAATATGAAATTTCAGAATATCAGTAATGGCAGTCATGAAATCATCTTATAGTTGTGCTTGTCAAATATTTAAATCAAATCTATCAGTATTCTCAGCTTAGTCAATATCATTTTAGGACAAATATTCCCAAGGGGAAGATATTTTAATACCCCAAAAAATCCTAAGCTTAACTCAAACCTTTAAGGCTTGCTAAGGGGTCCTAGACTTAGAAAATTTTAGCTAAGTATTCAGACTTAGTGTTATTTTAGCCTTCATAGGTTGGCAACTCTATTTAACGACCCTCATGACCTTAAAGTAATGATTGTTAGGTTGAATCATGATCAGGTATGTCAGTGGGTGTTCCCGAACAAGTTTTGGATATTTTGAACTTTATTTTGATTATATTTGAAAGATAAAACAAGTGGATTGATGCGATCTCAACTCATCGCATCGCTCATCACTTTGATGAGTATTTTCCCCTACTCTAAGTGCTAATTCCAGTGAACTAATGTGGAGTTGACATGGCGCGTTGTCCATTACATCAATGCTAATGACGCAGTACAATGGTCTGTACATCGCTAAATCAGTTTTCAGTCATTAAAAACTCGCATCCTCAGGGGTAATTGGGTCGTTTTACAGCTCATGTCAGTCCCCAAAATAGGAAATTAAGCCCATTTAGAAGAAAAATCCATGCATCTTTCTCAAAAATTCTAAAGAAGCAAACCATAGGATCTCTAATACAAGATTCAACCATTAAGATCACTCCATCATTCTTTGCAAACTTGAATACCAAGGTATGTTATGTGATCATCCAAGGGTTTCCTTCCACCTTTGGAGTTCAAGAAATATTTCTAAATACAAGTTAATTGATCTTATTAATTTCATGTTTGATCTTGAATGTATTAATGATTATGATGTTAATAGTGATCTAGTTCCATGATTTATCCCAAGTTCATGCAAACTAGTTTAATTGTGAATTGAATTTTGTGAACTACATATCAAACTCTTGAATTACAGGTTGAATGTAGAATTCACGGTATTACTATATGTTTATTGATATGTGAAATACCCATGCTCCCTAAGTGGTTGTCAAAATGCTTATGTGATTAGACTTATCCAAGCATAACATGTTATAGTATGATTTCAATCATGCACAAGCTCATGTATAACAAGTGTTTTCCCAAAGATGTCTAAGCAAATGTATTATTAGCAAGCTAGTACCATTATGCTACTAAAGTCATACAGTGATTTACTTTTCATGCTATCGAGTCTTGGGGATATTTAATACCCGACAATTTTTAGTGTACCTAGAGCTAGTGTTAGTTACAAAATAATCTAAGTCACGATCTGTAGTACTCTCAGTCAGTTATAAGACTTAGGAAAAACTCAGTAGACTCATTATCAGTCTAGTCTAATTCAGTATCCAGTTCAGACCTCAGTTAATTTAGCCAGTTAACAGAATTCAGTAGTATTCCATCAGTCAACAAAACTCTGTGAACTAAGTTCCGTTCAGTTATACAGTATAATCGGTAACAGTTCATTCAAGCCTAGTATTAACTAGGAATCAGTTCAGTGTCTATTCAATTGGGAGTAGGATTCAACAACGAGAAAACATAGGGATAGGGGTATTCCTGCCAACAGTGGGTTTGATCTTTAGTAGAAATCCTTGCGTTAAAGAACTATATAGCCAGCATAGGTTGAGGTATATTCCTACCAGACTAGGTTAGATACATCTTATAAGAGTTTTTCCTTCCAACGAGGGTTGATAAAAGAACTTTCTATCAGAGAGGGTTAACTCAAAGTTGTCTTTACCTGTGGCATGGTATTGACACCCTTCGAATAGAGGTTATAGGTTGGACCCTAATCGATTCATAAAGGGGCATGTCGGTTAGATCATTACCTTCTACAGTCTCAGTTTCAGTCTTCAGAATAGAAATCAGTTCAGTTCTACAGAAATCAGGACTGTCAAACACAGTCACTCAGTTCAGTACGAAACTTAGAATAGTTCCATAGAATTAGGATTGTCATATACAGTCACTTAGATAAGATTAATATAGTATATGTAAACTCAAATACCAGTAAATAAATAATTCAAAACTTAGTATACAGTGTTATCATGACCTCAGTTATAGTTTACGTATTCATACATGCACTCTCATCTAGTTATACTCATGTTATTCAGTTAGTATTATTCATATATATGAATCCATGCATCTCAGCCTACCTCGCGTAGCATACCAGTACATTCAAAGTACTGACGCATACCTTTCTTTTATGTTATGATGTCTTATATCATAGGTTCAGACACACGAGCTCTCTATCATAATTAGCTGCCCGATCCATCATAAGTAAACTATTGGTGAGTCCTTATTATTTGAGGATAGATTTATTACTCCAGTATTTTAGTACTCAGTTTATTTAAGTAGTCAGAGTTAGTTGGGCACTTGTCCCATCATCTCCTTATTTAGACAGTAGAGGCTTTTATGACTAGAGTATTTTAGATTGATGTATCAATATTCAATTTTTAGTTCTCATCTTTTATTTATAGTTTTAAAACTTATGGAAAGTTTTCACCTAATTTCCACATAATACAGTATTATAATTTAGTTATTGCAGTAAATACAAGTCATGGGTTAGCTTGTGGTCCCTTGGGATTTTGAGCATCATGTAGCATCTGGGGTACAGACTCGGGGCGCTACATGCTATCATAATGGGTTAAGTTATCCTTCAAGTATTCCCAACTATTTGAAAGATATGGAGTCATTTCTTGAACCTACTTCTAATTTGAGAGAACATGACCAACACTTTTAAGCTGAGATTTCATAGTGGACATTACTCTAAGGTATTCTTTAATATATAGATCCTAATGCTTCTTAAAGTGTCAAACTTGATAGTCAGTTATCTGAGGTAGGTGATAGAAGTACCCCCATACAGTTCTCCCAATTGTTCCCAGATGGCATGAGCAGTAGGAAATTCCTAACACTCATTAATGAGGTCATCAATCACAGAACCTTAACACCCTAAACTTACAAGCTAGAATGTAAACTATCATCTCTATGTGTAAAAATTCCAAAATCCAATCCATCTTATACAGATTTGGTGTGTTAATCAACTATGTAGTGTGGAAATCTAGTTGAGAATGAATTGAGATCGTATAGATCCCTTAACTCTGGGACGAGTTGAAAGATTTCCTATCAATTGAGTTTTGGTGAACATCGAAACTTGGGTTTTGGAAATGATAAATTTATAAAGGGGTTTTGGAATTTACGTTTACAATTGTACGTTATGAGTTCTATAATGATATTATTCGGTTGGTCTTGAGGCTTTCCCTTGAAATTGGTCTTTCATTTACATACACACACACACATAAATACACTTGAGGAGTTTGAAAGTTGAAATGAGAGAATCAATTATTATAAATCCCTCTCTTATTTAAAAGCTGCTTATTTACGGAAGTTACGATTTATTCAAATGCATCTTGATTTGTATGGTTATTAAGACCTGATTATAGTTTTGCATTGAAGAGGGGTATTGTACTGGGTATTAAAGGTTAAAGATGTTTGTTAAGAAAACTGCATGTTTTCTCACAAATTTCATGAAAACCACATGTTTATTGAAAGGCTAAAACCAGTGATCTTTATATAATTTGACAAATGTATTGAAATATGAATCTTCTTGTATTATTTAAACTATGGCGGTCCAAACTCTATGATTTGAAAGAAGAGACGTAACATGATATTTTATGGCTCAGAAATATGACTTACAAGTCTTGGTATGACGATACCACATAAGATAAGGCCATGATAAATTCAGAACAGAATACATATTTCATTTTAGATTTCATATTTTGAATTCAGAAAAAACATGTTTATAATAGGTTAAAAATGGGCACTAAGAGAGTTATGTGGTTAAACATAACTCTCTTATTTCAGAAGGTCTATTTTTAGAACATTGTTATTTCATTTTTGTTTTGGATCCGACTGGGGGCCTTGTCCCAGTTTAGACAAGATGTTGGTTTTGATGTATTTAGAGATTTCGTAGACTAAATATTAGATGTTGTTAGAGAGTTATAATTTTATTTGAATTGGTTTGTTGGATCATAATGTCTACCTTGATTCTGTTTGTTTATTTTTATATTTCTCTTATATTATTTTGAATAGTATGCATGATAACCAGATATAGAAGAGCGCCCGAGACTTCATGGTTCAGGATTCTCATCATGGCCAGGACCCTAGTTTGGGTCATGACAAACTCGGTATCAGAGCATGATTTATGTTCCCAGGGTGTCTACAAAATTGCATCGGGTAGAGTCCTATTTATAGATTTGTAGCCTATCACACTTATCATGAGAATGTTATAAGGCATTTAGGAATGTCTCTTTTATATCTTGTTCTAGTTTGTTGTATGGATTCAGAATATACCTCTTTCATACTCTAGTTCATGCTATGGCATCATCCATACAAAAGTAAAGTTATACTAATTCTTTTATTACTCTAATGTTCTTAGACATGTCTTATTTCTAAGGTGATTCAAGTACAAAAGTTTATAACCCAAATGATGTGGTCCTTTTCTAATTGATTCATAAAAGATTATAAAATTGTGCAAGGACATGAGAGGAGTCCATTTGTGCTTAAAGGTGTATTGATTATAGTGTAAACTTTGATCTTGATGAAAGCATGATTTTAATACTCAGCTATTAACTGTATACGGTCCCTGTTAAAATTCTTGTTGTAGGGAATATTATATAGAGAATGTAGGGACTGTATTTCTACCCGAGTAGTAGTATGTGTTAAAGTGTTATGACCTATTAGTAGTGGATGATCCAGAAGTTGGTAACAAGAAGTCACTAGGTTAGCAGTCAGAGTGAGGGTGACTATTGCACAAATAAGTAGTTTTAGTTGTATAACCCTTTGTTTTAGGGGTGGTTCTCTCTTTTATGGTGTTTGGATAATATTGTGGCAAGACTTATAGATTGTATGGTGGTATGTGGAGAAAGTGTTTGGCTTTGATTATTTTATTATTTATTAAAAATAAGAAAGATCCTAGAGTGGACAGTTATGGTGGCTATAGAAATCTCTTATAGGCTATGAATGAAAATGGTTAGATTAGCTAATAAGTTATAAGTATGGACTCATTTTTGTATGTGGAATTTGAAGGTAGTCTAAATGTATGCTTGGGTAAGTAAGTATGATATGAGAAAGTAGAATATGTAGATATAATTATATTAGGTTATAAAATAGGATTAAGGTTGACCATGTCTATTATATGAATTTACCCCCTTGACCTTCTTTTCTTTTGTGGTTGTAAACTAGTACTTCATGTGAGACCGTATGTAGTGGATTTTGAGTTGTAATAGTAATGTCATGGAGGGGTTGCGATTGTAGGTAGTAGTTAAATGAAATGAGTATTTCGAGTTGCTTTCCTAATTTGATGGACTTGTATAATATGTTGCATGTTTCACCGGTGGTACGTGATTGTTTCTAGACTATAGGCTTGAACTTTAGATGTAGAATGTGGTTGTAAGAGTAGTAACTTAAGGTTAATCATGCCTATTGCGTGGAAATGAATTAGTAGGCTTGATGTGATTTGTGAAAGAGCCTAGGTTGATAATTTATTAAAAGTTAAGTAGTAATTGTGAGGTATATATATATATGAGGACTAGTGTTAAAATGATGACTTGTGGGTGAGTTATTAAGTTGATAAGGGCATAAGTATATAAGAATAAGTTGCACCCCCGGTAGTATGGCGTTAGGTAAGATTTTATGATATAAATTTTGTGATTAATGATTTAATGTTAGAAGTTTAAGTAGTTGAGAGTGGATTTTTATGTGATAAGGAGTGAGGACATGTATGCTCATGAGACTCTGAATTATAGGTTGATGTCGATAGAGGATAGTGAAAAATTAAGAGTAACATACTTGGAAAGAAACCTTTAGAGTACACTTAAAAAGGAAAGGTTTAGCATTTATGGGTGTAAGTATTTTGCGTACCTAATTTATGTTCTTGAAATTGTAGTTTGGAGAAGTCTGGTGAGTTGTTGTACAATGTTCATTAGAGTTGAATTGAGGAAATATAGGTAGGCAATATGAGCATTTGGTATGGTTTTACTAATTTTGTTAAGTTGTAAGTTATGTGATTGAGGTGTAATGCGAGTATTCTATGGAGTAGAAGATAGAGTGTATAGTGTTTAAAAGCATGAATGCCCATGCCCATAATAATATTAGTCATAAGTTGGTGACTTTAAGGTTAGAGGAAGTTATGATTAGTATCCCTGAAGGGTGATAACCTTGAAAGAATTTAGTATCTTTATGTAAAATTCTTGAAGGAAGTTTATGTTTGTGCATATACTGATATCCCCTATTGTATTGAGAACTGTGGTTATATATTGATGGGAGGTTAAATTCTCAAGTCTAGGAGGGTGACTTTGAACTAAGGGGGAGATGATGGATTAAAGTAGTTCCCGAATTCTATTTGTGCTTTTATGTTTCAAATAAGATTCATGTTAAATCAATTTCTACTCAAGAAAGCTCCTCCTCCTTTTATCTGAATGGACTTCTACCAATGTTTATGTATTCATGTCTTGCCTATCGAAAGGTATGAGCTCTATATGTAACTCATGTCATGTTCTAATATCCAGACAAGGAGCAATAATGTCCCTCAGTGATCCAATATTCCAAGTATCCAAACCATATGTTATGTTGCACATGATCCAAACCTATATGTCACCTAAGAAAGCATGTTTCTTTATGTCACGGAATCATTTTATGCCAGAATTAGCCAAAGTGATAAAGTTGTGCGAACTATACAATCTAAGCTCTGATAATGAAAAACAATATCATCAAGTATCAATCTTTGTCTCAATCATTGACTTTATGAATTCCAGCTTATGTTATACAAATCATGAGATATGTGTACCCACATTTCTCACTGTAGTATGTCCTAAGAAATCATGTTCTATTGTCGTTATGTCAAACAACCTTTTGCTACTGATCCAGAAACTTTATATCTGAAGCACTCCGTGTCTATTCAATCGTATATTCACTTAATGTCTACAATAAGTATAATCTAGGAATTGACAAGTGTTACATCCGTTCATGATGTTTAGGCTCAGGTCCCAAAATGACCTTCCATATGTCAATATGATAGTGGTTGTGAAAGTATGGTAGTGTGTTGTGTGGGGGAGTAGATTTTTTTTAAGATGGATATTTTGATATGACTTCTAGAGCTAAGGTTATAGAAGAAGAGGAAAGAAGGAGATGGTCTTTCGTTACATGAGATAGTTAAGAAGAAGTTATGTGGTGAAAATATTTATGAGAATGATTGAATCGGCTAGTCTTAGTTGGGATATCCATGAAGTGGGTGTAGTAATGATAGGTTTAAATTTTATGATTGATGAAAATATAAATCAATGTGCCGTGTGGTTAGTATTCCTTAAATTAAGACTTGAGGTTGTTGGATTATAATGATAGGGTGAGATGATTTCTTAATGTGATGTAGTATGTAGGGTCCCGTAGTTTAAGTTAGCAACTCATTTCTTTGAGTTAGGCTTCAGCATAGAATTATTATAAGGCGGGACACAAAATTCTTGTTGTTACGTGTTATGGGAGAATCGTAGTTTGAAAATGATGAAGTATGTTGATTAAAATGGGGGGCATAGATGAATAGTGTCTCTAAACTTAAGGTGCATTCATTATATCTAGTAAGGTGGAAAATGCTTCTAAATCCTGCCTCCCGCGAAATCTCATTACATGATTATAAATGATGTAAATAGGACCTATGATCACCAAATAAACTCATGCCTTATGTTGTGATGATAAAAACTCAGAACTCATGTGTAAGGCCATCCCTATATAAAGTTTCACTACCTCATGCTTCGTGCTTTTGCGTTTCATTAGCGGTTATTATAAAGCTCTTTCTATGTCTTTGAATATTTTGTTGAGGAAAAATTTTCAATGTGAGGTTAGTTTCCTTATTCCATACCTTTAGAGCTTCAACAAGTCCTTACCCATTATTCGGGGATGAATGATCCCAATGGGGAGATAATGTAACACCCTGCACTTTTGGGCTAGAATGTAATCTGTCATCTTTATGTGTAAAGGTTCCAAAAGCCAATGAATCCTATGTAAATTAGGTGTGTTAATCAACTATGTAGTGTGGGAATCTAGTTGTGCATGTATTGAGATGGTAGAGGTCCCTTAACTCTAGAACGAGTTGAAAGCTTTCCTATAGATTGAGTTTTGGAGAATGTCTAAAATTAGGTTAACTTTAATCAATGATAAGTTTTTTGAAATAAAAGAATAGGAGGCTTTCTATATAAAATGAAAGGACTTTGAGTTCTCTTTCCAGCGCCACCAGTTTTTCCTTAATCCGATATTGGGGTAAAAAGTTACGCGTATTTTACAAAGAGGTATCAATCTGTCGAGGGTGCGACGATCGACCCAATGGATGCCAGGTCCGTGATGGACCATCAGGTCCGTGACGGACCATCAAGCCCTCTGTCAGCCATAAAATAGTGTCTCTAATCACTAGACACGACCCGACAGTTGAGGTGATGGTCCGTCAACCAATCCATCAGGCAAAATACATAGTTCCGATGGGGAATGCTAATAAAGGGGCGTTTTGGTACTTTTCTTCTTCAAAAAACCTCCCCAATGTATTCAATGACACTCTGAACACGTTATTAGCTATTCTGATTAGTTATACATTATCCAAACTCCCTCTTCACTCTAAAAAACAAGATTAAACTAGGATTTCTTCCAAGAACAAGAAGTCAAGAATCAACCTTTAAGTCAAAGTTTTTCACGGGACAAATCAAAATTTGAGTCCTACTCTTTAAACCATGTAAATCTCAGGTACGTAGGGTTGTCCTAATCTACATGGGCTTCCTGAACACACATTGAATAAGGTTTAAAGTTTTAGAAATTATGAATTTATAAGGGGTTTTGGAATTTACGTTTACAATTGTTAGTTATGAATTCTTTAAAGATATTATTCTTTTAGTTTTGAGGCCTTCCCGTGAAATTGATCTTTTACTTTTATATATATCTACACACATATGCACTTGAAGAGTCTGAATGTTGAATTAACAGTATCAATTATTATAAATCCCTCTCTTGTTTAAAAGATTATTGTTTTCGTAAACAATGATTTATTCAAATGCATCTTGAAAAGAATGATACAAATCCCTTTATGGTTGTTAAGACTTGATTATGGTTTTTGTATGACCCTAAAAAATTCTAAGCTTAGCTCAGACCTTTAAAGCTTGTTAAGGGATCCCAGACTTAGAAAATTTTAGCTAAGTATTCAGACTTAGTATTATTTTATCCTTCGTAGATTGGAGACTCTATTTCACAACCCTCAAGACTTTAAGTAATGATTTTTTGGTTGAATCATGATCAGGTATGTCAGAGGGTGTTCCCGCACGAGTTTCAGATTTTTCAGACATCATTTGGATCACATTTGAAAGCTCAAAACTAGTGGATCGACGCGATCTCAATGTGCCGCGTCGCCCATAGCGTCGATGAGCATTTTTATCTAGCTCCTTTTGCTAATTACAGTGAACTGATATGGACTAGACGATACGCATTGTCCATTACATCGATGCCAATGATGTGGTGCATCGGTCTGCGCGTGCTAAATCAATTTTCAGTCACTTAAAAGTTGTGTCCTTAGGGGTAACTAGGTCTTTTCCCACCTTATGTCTGCCCCCAAAACACAAAATTAAGCCCTTTTAGAGGCCAAATCCAATCGTCTTTCTAAAAAAATCTCAAGAAGCAAACCTTAGGATCTCTAATTCAAGATTCAGCCTTCAAGAACACTCCATTATTCTTTGTAAATTTTAATACCAAGGTATATGAACTGTTCATCCAAGGGTTTCCTTCGACCCTTGGAGTTCCAGAAACTCTTTCTATATATAAGTTAATTGATTTCATAGATTTCATGTTGGATCTTGAATATATTAATGATTATGATGTTAATGGTGGCCTAATTTGATGATTTGTCCCAAGTTTCATGTAAACTAGTTTAATTGTGAACTACATGTCAAACTCTTGAATTTTTAAGTTGAATGTAGAATCCATGATATTACTATATGTTCATTGATATATGACATATCCGTGCTCCTCAAGTGGTTGTCAAAATGCTTATGTGATTAGACTAATCCAAGCATAACATGTTATAGTCTGATTTCAATCATGCACAAGCTCATGTATAACAAGTGTTTTCCAAAAAATGTTTAAGGGAATGTATTATTAGCAAACCAATACCATTATGCTACTAAAGTCATGCAGTGATTTACTTTTCATGCTCTTGAGTCCTGGGGGTATTTAATACCCAACAATTTAGTTGTTTACCCTGAGCCACTGTCAGTTACAGAATAATCTCAGTCATGTTATGATCAGTAGTACTATCAGTCAATTAAAGGACTCAGGAAATAGTCAGCAGACTCAGTATTAGTCCAGTCAAGTACATTATCCAGTTTAGACCTCAGTAACCTTACTCAGTTAACAAAATTCAGTAGTATTCCATCAGTCAACAAATTCAGTAAACTAAGTTCAGTTCATTTAGACATTGTAATCAGTAATAGTTTAGTCAATCCTAGTATGATTTAGGAATCAGTTCTGCGTCTATTCAGTTGGGAGTAGGATTCAGCACCGAGCGAATCCATGGATGGGGGCATTCCTTCCAGCAGAGGTTTTGACCCTCACAAGTAATCCCTGCATTACATAACTATGTATCCAACTTATGTTGAGATATCTTCCTGCCAGACTAAGGTTGTTACTTCTCATACAATTTTTTTCTGCCAGCGAGGGTTGACAAAAGAACTTCCTATCAGAGAGGGTTAAATCACAATTGTCTTTACCCATGGCATGGTACTAACACCCTTCCAATTGGGGTTACAGGTTGGACCTCAATCTAATCAAAAAGAGGTACGTCAGTTATATGATTACCTCCCATAGTCTCAGTTTTAGTTTTCAGAATAAAAATGAGTTCAGTTCTACAGAAATTAGGATTGTCAGACACAGTCATGCAGTTCAGTACAGAACTTAAAATAGTTTTACAGAATAAGGACTGTCAGATATAGTCGCTAAAATAATAGTAATACAGTATCAGTAAACTCAGATATCAGTAAATCAGCAATTCAAAACTCAGTATCTAGTTTTATCATGACCTCAATTACAGTTTATGTATTCATGCCTGTATTTTATTCAATTATATTCATGTTATTTAGTTAGTATTGTTCCTTCATATGATCCCATGCATCTCAACCTACCTCACTTAACGTATCAGTACATTCAAAGTAATAGCGCATAACTTTCTTTTGCGCTATGATGTCTTATATCATAGGTTCAGATGCACGGGCTCCCGATCATACTTAGTAGCTCGATCTACAAGTTGCAGACTAGTAGTGAGTCCTTTTTGTTCGAGGACAGATTTATTAGTCCAGTATTTCAGTACTCAATTTATTTTAGTAATCGGAGTTAGTTTGGGACTTGTCTCATCAACTATTTGTTCAGACAGTAGAGGCTTTTCAGACTAGAGTATTTCAGACAGATTTATCATTATTCAGTTATTAGTACTTAGTATTTATTTATAGTTTTGAACCTTATGGTAAGTTTTCATCTAATTTTTGCATAATACTGTATTATTATTCAGTTATTATAGTAGCTACCAGTCATGTGTGAGCTTGTGGTCCCTCGGGATTATGAGCATCATATAGCGCCCGGGGTACAGACTCGAGGCGTTATATTCAATCATTATGGGTTAAGTTATCCTTCAAGTGTTCCCAACCATTAGGACGATATGGAATCATTTCTTGAACCTGCTGCAAATTTGAGAGAACATGACTAACACTTTTAAGCTAAGATATCATATTGGACATCACCCTAAGTATTCTTTAATGTTTTGATTTTGATGCTTCTTGAACTATGAAACTTGATAGTCAGTTATCTGAGGTAGGTCAAACAATTACCCCCATACATTTCTTGCAAGTGTGCCCAGATGGCATGAGCAGTAGGAAGTTCCTCACACTCATGAAAGAGGTCATCAATCATAAAACTTTAACACCCCGCACTTTCGAGCTAGAATATAAACCAACATCTCTATGTGTAAAGGTTCCAAAAGCCAATGAATCCTTTAAAAATTTGGTATTTTAATCAATTATGTAGTGTAGAAATCTAGTTGACAATGAATTGAGATCGCAGAGGTCCCTTAACTCTAGGACGAGTTGAAAGCTTTATCATCGATTAAGTTTTATGAACGTCTAAACGTGGGTAAACTTCAATCGACCTTAATTTTTTTGGTATAATGAATTTGGGGTCCTACTATATATAAAAAGAAAGGTCTTTGAGTCCTTTTTCTAGTGCCACCAGTTTCTCTTTTATCCGATATTGGGGTAAAATATTATGCCCATTTTCAACAAGGTATCAATCTACCGAGGGTGTGATGGCCGAATCAATGGACCATCATGTCCGTGATGGATCATCAAGAAAGTCAGTTTAGTTACTTTACATGACCCTATGGTCGAGATGACAGTCCTTCACCCTCCTTACGGTTGGTTAACTAAGTCATCGAGCAAAATACGTAGTTCCAAGGTGGGATGCTGAAAAAGGGGAATTTTTGTACTTTTCCTCTTCAGAAAACCTCCCCAATGGATTTAATTACAGTCTAAACATGTTATTAGTCTATTCTCATCAGTTATACATCATCAAAACTCCCACTTCATTCTCAAAAACAAGATCAAACTAGGGTTTCCTCCAAGAACAAGAAGTCAAGAATAAACCTTTAAGTCTAAGTTTTCCAAGGGACAATTCAAGATTCTAGTCCTACTCTTTAAATCTTGAAATATAAGGTATGTGTGGTTTTCCTAAACTACATGGGCTTGTTGAAAACACATTGAATAATGCTTAAATTTTTAGAAATCATAAATTTATAAAGGGGTTTTGGAATTTACGTTTACAATTGTGCGTTCTGAATTCTTTAATGATATTATTCTTTTGGTCTAAAGGACTTCCCTTGAAATTGATCTTTTACTTATATATATATATATACACATATTCACTTGAAGAGTTTGAATGTTGAACTAAGAGCAATAATTATTATAAATCCCTCTCTTGTTTAAAAGCTTCTTGTTATTCAAATGCTGATACATAACCTATGGTAAACTAGATGGGAACTTTCAAAATATAAAAAGCTTTACCTAGCAGTGCTCTTGAAATAGAAGGGGAAGATGGGCCTAAATTCACAGTGAATGTCTTATATATAATGTTATACATTAGTGTTTATTCAAAAGTTGCTGTGATTGTGCTTATATGCCTTGATTATGCATAATGGATACTATATCCACATCATGCCAAAATTTTAACTATGATGCTTCTTAGGAAGCAAGTTTTGTCATTGATTTTCTTAGATTTTTTTGTTCATGTTTGTTGAGACTTTGATGTGTGTGACACAACGAGAAGGTGCAAATCATGTCAAGGAGCCCATTTAGGAAGGAAATTATTAATGTATAAACTTATGCAAATTTCATAATACTTTGGAGTGTCGCATAAGTGGACTGAAAAAATGGATAATTAGTCTGATGGTCTAAGCTCCATCTTTGTGTCATTTTTTTTTATAATATTTCATATTGCTGATTGCATAAACAGAAAGTAAGTCCAACAAAAATTGAGCAATGACTCTTATTTTTTTACATCACATAACCGAGCTTTCGAGCTACGACATAAGTATGTGATCTTAATCATTATCACAAAACTAGGGTTATTTGAGTTTAAGTAATTCAAAAATTAAACGGGGAATTCTAAAATTCAAATGCTTTATCTTCCCATTTATATATCTCTATGGCATTTCCACTCACTATCCACCACTTTCACTAACTTTATCATCATATCTATCATGTCACCACCTCTCCTACACACACTTTTTTTAGAAATATTGGTCCACTATGGTCACTCCGCATCGTGTTGAATATCAATTAATTTGGTAATTTTTTCATTCATAGTATAATATATGATTTGAAAAAAAGTCTTAAATCTTTGTTAATGAATAATGTTCATATCATTATGAAACCCATTTTCCCTATTTTATTTTTATATTATGTGCCTTTAGTAATGATTTGTAACACCCCACATTTTTAGGTTGGAGCACAAACCATTGTCCTGATGTATACAGACCTGAACATAATAATTTTATGTCTACATAAGTGTGATTATAAATTCTATAGTGTGGTAATATCATTGTAAATGAATCGAGGTCATAAAATTCTCCTAACTTAAAGACTAGTCGAGGACTTTTCTATCGATAGAGTTTTAACAGATGTTCCAACTAGTATCCAATTTAGATGAGTGTATCTCCTGTAATATACTAATAGCGTTGTTCTACTATATATTAAATGAATGATCTTTGAGTTTTCTTCCCAACACATTTTGTTTCACCTTAATCTGATATCATTGTGGAAGGTTATACTCATTTTACTTCAGAGTATTCATTTGTCAGCAAGGTGATAAGCCGTCAACTAAGTGATGATTTATAAACCTCATTGTAATCCTTAACCTGAATATGGCCAAATCTATCTTCAAGGTTACTAATTGAGGTGATAAGATGTCAACTAAGAGACAAGCTATCAACCTCGTCGTCAGCCTTAACCAAAATATGATCAAAACCCGCTACAATATGACGACTTGAGGTGATAAGTCATCAACTAAATGAATAGCTATCAACCTCTTCGTTAACTATAACCAGCAAGTGTCCAAGTCTATCTGTAGGGTGATGACTATGTTGATAAGCTATCAACTAAGTCATCAACTGAAAAATTCTACAATTTTTATTCGATTTCCCTAGGTTTATTTTTCCCTTTTCCTCGCCTCAAAACCTAGTTCTCACGACTTCAATAATCAAATAAGACTTATTATCCATTACTAGTCACTTTTAAATCCTTATTATCCTTATGGATTCACATTATCAGCCATTTTTTAGTACCCCTGGGAAAGTACCAGTACCTTTCCAACTGAGTTTACAGGTTGGACCCTGATAGCATAAATTAGGGCATGTCGGTTGTAGTTAGCTCCCATACTCTTTGTGTAGTATCTAGAATAGGTCAGTTCAGTTTGTATGAAAAAATCTATATATATCAGTTGTTAAGTTATATGATTTGAGCTATCCATTTATGCAAATAATAGTGATCCAGTGTTTCAGATTACAAATTATTTCTTTACATTTTTATGCTTGGTCTTGCATTCTCTGTCTTGTAAATTCATGCATCCATGTTTAGCTGCCATATGTATTTTAGTTAGTCTACATTCAAAGTACCAATCACATACTTTTCTCATGCGTTGTATTGTCTTATAATATAGGTTTGGACTCATAGTTTCTCGACCATCCTAAACAGCTCAACAGTTCCCCATAACTGTAGTGGTAAGCCCTCATCCATCAAGGACGTGACGTTCTATTTTAGTTATTTTTATATTTCTTTATGTTCAATTCAGTTGGACTTAGTTGGCTTTTTGTCTCATCAACTATGTATATTTTAAAGGCTTTTAGACAAACAGTCTAGTTTGCGATATGTATTAGATACTTCAGACATATTGTTTTGTATATTTTAAAATTCTAATTGACAGTACCATATCATCTTATCTTCCATAAATAAAGTTTTATTATCATTTTATTTAGTGCTCACAGTAAATACTACACCATGGGTTAGATTAGGGTCACCTTTGGACTTAATCACCGTGTCACGACTAGGAGGTAGACTCTGGTCATGACACAACTTGGTATCAAAGCCTAGGGTTTTAAAGTTTCTTAGGTTTTTTAAAAGAGGCGTTGAGTAGAGTCTTGTGTATGGGTGTGAAATGTGCCACACATATCGACAAGAGGCTACGAGACATTGTTAGAAAAGTTTCACTTCTTTTAGTATCCATGTCACTCGCAAGAGAGTGAGCTCAATTGAATTCCTTTTTCTAACTCATCATTTGTTCTTTCTATAGACAATCACTCATTTAAGATACAACAGAAGAATGAATGGGGATCAATCCGCACCATCACCTATTAAAGAAGATCCCATGAATGAAGACGTTTCTCATGCTGAGTTTAGGAATGCTTTTATAGCCTTGGTCCATTCTGTAGCTACTCAGAATAATAAGCAAGCTATATACCCAGCCAATCTGTTGATAAATACAGCTATAGCTAAGGTCCGAGATTTTAATAGGATCAATCCCCCTATGTTTCTTTGATCCAAGTTTGAAGAGGATCTACAAGAGCTTCTTGATGAAGGGAAAAAAGTAACAGACATCATGGGTGTCAGTTCGACCGAGAGGGAAGACTTGGTTTCTTACAAGTTAAAGGGGGTAGCTTAGATCTGGTTCAAGTAGTTAAAGGAGGACAAAGGTGTTGAGGCAGGGCAAATAGAGTGGGAGAAATTTTCCACAACATTCTTAGATAGATTCTTCCCAGTAGACTTGAGGGATGCTAAGGTTCAGGAGTTTATAAATTTGAAGCAGGGTAGCATGAATGTGAAGGAGTACTCACTGAAGTTCACTTAGTTGGTGAGGTATGTCTGAACTATGATGGAAAACTATAGGTCTAGGATGAGTAAGTTCATATCTGGTGTATCTGATAGTGTTGTCAAAGAGTGCATGAATTCCATGTTGATCAAAGAGATGGACTTTTCTAGACTCATGGTTCCTACTTAACATATTTAGGATAAGAAGCTTAAGGAGAGGGAAAAAGAGAATAATAGGGCAAGGACAGGTAGATTTAAATTTTCTTAGCCAAGGTCATATAACGGTAACAGTTCTCAGTTCCACTAGTAATTTTAAGCCCCAGCTTTATCTTTAGCTAGTGCTTCAGTGGGTATGCTTAGGCAGGACAATCGAGATAGAGTGCCAGGATCTAATACCAAGGGTGATATGAATAGTGGATATACCAATCTGCTCTATAGGAAGTATGGTAAGAATTATTAGGGTGAATGTAGGGAAGGTAGTTATGCATTTTTGGGATGTGGCAAATCAGACCTTAAGGTAAGGATGTGCCCTGTGGATATGTGGAGTTGTAAAAATGATCGCCATCAGGTCCAGACTAATTGTTCAGTAGCATAAGTAGGTTACCTGACTTAGCAGGGTTCCACGCCTAGTGCCACCAATAAACAGTGCCAGAATGGACTATATGCTCTCCAAACTCAGCATGATTAGAAAAGTTATCCTGAAGTTGTTATGGGTACATTATATGTCTTTTATCTTAATTTTTATGCATTGGTAGACCCCGGAGCATTATTTTCCTTTGTGACGCCTTATATGGCTGCAGACTTCGGTGTCAATCCTCAATTATTAGTTTTTTCATTCTCAGTATCTACTTAGTAGGTAAGTCAATTATAACCTGATGGATATACAAAAATTATTGTGTCTCATTGTCTCATAAATTTACTTCAGTTGATCTTTCGGAGTTAGATATGACTGATTTTGATATCATTCTCTACATGGATTGGTACCACTCTTGCTATGCCTAAGTTGACTATAGAAATAGAATTTTTCAGTTCTAATTTCCTAATGAACCAGTTATTGTATGGAGGGTCTGTACTTCACTGCTTAAGGGTCAGTTTGTTTCAAATCTTAAGGCAAGAAAGATGATATCCAAGGGGTGTATTTACCATCTCATTTAAGTTAAGGACTCATATTCTAAAACTTTAAGAGTTGATTTAGTTATGGTAATAAACAAAATTCAAGACGTGTTTTGTGAAGGTCTAACTGAGAAGGAAATTGATGTTGGAATAGATCTCCTTCTATCCACGCAACTTATCTTTATTCCATATTACAGAATGGCTCCAGCTAAGCTTAACAAATTGAAAGAATAGTTGAAGGATATGTTAGAAAAGGGTTTAATTAGGCCTAGTGTTTCCCTATGGGGTGTTCCAATTTTATTCGTTCACCAGAAGGATGGTTCTCTCAGAATGTAAATCAACTACCATCAGTTGTATAAAGTCACAATCAAGAATAAATACCCTCTTCTCAGGATTGATGACTTTTTCAACCAACTTTAGGGTGTAAGTTATTTATCAAAGATAGAAACTCAGGTCTGTCTATCATTAGTTTAGAGTCAAAGAATGTGACATTCTGAAGACAACCTTCATAACTCGATATGGTCACTTTGAATTCTTAGTTATGTCTTTTGGACTAAAAAATGCCTATGCAGTTTCATGGACTTGATGAACAGGGTATTAAACCTGTAGTTGGACATGTTCATCATTGTCTTCATTGATGATATCTTTGTCTATTCCCGTAGTGAGACTGATCTTGCAAACTATTTGAGGATTTATTGCAGACCCTTAAGGATTACCAGTTATTCTCTTAGTTCATTAAGTGTGAATTTTGGTTGAGATCAGTATCTTTCCTTGGTCACATTATTTCTGGTGGTGGCATTTGAGTTGATCCTTAAAAGATAAAAGTAGTGAGAATCTAGCCTAGATCCATCTCTCTATTAGATATTAGGATTTTCTTGGTTTTGGCTAGCTATTACTTACAGTTTGTTGAAGGGTTTTATTCTATTTCTTATCCCATGTCTAGACTAACTTAGAAGAAGGTTAAATTTTAGTGGTCTGATTCTCGCTAGAAGAGTTTTTGGGAGTGGAAGACTCCACTCACATCTGCTCCAATCTTGACTTTGCCAAATAACATAGATGGGTTATAGTATACAGTCATGCTTCTACAGTTGGACTTAGTTATGTATTAATGTAGAGAGGTAAGGTCGTAGCCTATGAATGTAGACATCTTAAACCATATTAAAAGAATTATGTAACCTATGATCTTAAGATGGTATCTATTGTCTTTTCCTTACAGATTTGAAGGCATTACCTTTATGGTGTTCATTTTGATGTGTTCACGGATCAAAAGAGTTTATAGTATGTTTTCAGGTAGAATGCTCTAAATCTTTGGTAGAGAAGATGGCTTGAATTATGGAAAGACTATGATATGAGTGTATTGTATCATTCGAGCAAGGCAAACATAGTGTCGGATGCCCTTAGCATATTATTTATGGGTAGTATTGCCCATGTTGAGGGTGATAATAAGGAGTTAGTCCATCAGGTTTATCAACTTGTGAGATTAGTAGTTCCGTTAGCTGATTCAAGAAAAGTTATTATATGGGTTCAGAATGGTTTGGAATCTTCACTAGTTGGCAATGTAATAGAAAAACAAGATAGGTATCCTAGTTTGTTCAAGTTGAAAGAGGCAGTTAATGATCTAAAAGCTATTGTTTTCTTCTAAGGGGGAGATGGTGTGCTTCATTTTTAAGGCATACTATGTCTTCTATGTTTTGATGGTCTTACAAAGTGAATATTAGCTGAGGTGCATGGTGACTAGTACTCTATCCACCCAGGAGCCACTAAGATGAATTATGATTTGTGGAAATTCTATTGGTGGAGTGGTATGAAGAAGGATATTGCAAAGTTTCTGGCTAAGTATTCAAATTATCAATAGGTTAAAGTTGAGCACCAAAGGTCTAGTGGTACACAGTAGGAGTTTAGCATACCCACGTGGAAGTGGGCGGTGGTTAACATGAATTTTATGGTTGGGATCTCTCATACGCATCGTCAACATGGTTCGATATGGGTCATTATAGATAGAATAACCAAGTTAGCTCATTTCTTGCCAGTTCATACTTTGTTTTCAGCTGTAGATTATGCTAGACTCTATATAAGGGAGGTAGTGAATTTATATGGGGTTCCATTGTCAATAATCTCATATAGAGGTACTCAATTTACCTCTCACTTTTTGAAATATTTCAAAAATGGTCTTGGTACCTAAGTTCATATCACTATAGCTTTCCATCCCAGGCAAATAGCCAGGAAGAGAACACTATAAAGACCTTGGGGCACATGTTGAGGGCTTGTGTTATTTACTTTAAAGGTGGTTGGAATAACCACTTACCTTTGATTGAGTTCGCCTACAATAATAATTATCACTCTATTATCTAATGGCCCCATTTGAAGCTTTCTATGGTAGGAGATATATATCTTCTATTAGTTGGCTTGAAGCTCGTAATGCTACAATGATAGGATAGATTAAGTGTTTGAGGCAATGTATAAAGTTCAGTTGATTCGTGAAAGTCTAAAGACAACATCTAAAGACAACACAAAGTCATTAGAAATATTATGTTGATATGAGGAGAAGAGACCTTGAGTTTGAATTTGGTGACTTGGATTATTTGAAAATTTCACCCATGAAAGGGGTGGAGAGGTTTGGCAAAAAGGGGAAACTCAGTCCCTGTTATATTGGCCTATATTAAATTTTGAGTCAGTTTTTCAAGGTAGCATATGAGTTACAACTTACTACACCTTTGATATCAGTGCATTAGGTGTTTCATGTCTCTTTGCTGAAGAAATGCTTTGGTAATTCAGTTTTTATTGTTCATTTGGAAAGAATGGATATGAAAGATAATCTCCAATTCGATGAAATTCTAGTTGAGATCTTTGACTGACGGGTTTATAGGTTGAAGAATAAGGAAGTTCCCTTAGTTAAAGTTCTACAGTGAAATCAATCTATTGAGGGAGCTACTTGGGAAGTCGAATCAGATATGCGAGCCAAGTATCCAAATTATTTCTCTACAAATTCTGATTTATCTTGAGGTAATGGTTTCCCTTGATCGATTTTTATGATTTCTAACTCAGCTATATATCTATCCTCATGTCATAGCATGCATTCATTAATTCGGTTCAACCTATATATCATGTCTCAGACTTAGTTGTTTAATTATGTTTTAGTTCATAAGTATTCAGTAAACAATCTCAATTTCCTTTGTACTCTAAACCTAATTAGTTTCATTTGAGGGTGAATGATTCCAAACCAGAGATAATGTAACACCCCATATTTTTGGGCTAAAATTCAAACCATTGTCCTTATCTATATAGACCTAAACCCAGTGATTCTATGCTTATATATGTGTGATTATAAATTCTATTGTATGGGAATATCTTTGTATATGAATCGAGATCATAAAAATCTCATAACTCAAAGAGTAGTTGTGGACTTTTCTATCGATACAATTTTAACAATGCTCCAGCTATGGTCCAGTTTAGATGAGTGTATATCCTATAATATAATGATTTAGGTGTCCAACTATATACCAAATGAAATATCTTTGAGTCGTCTTTCCAACAAATCTAGTTCCACCTTAATCCGATATCAAAGTGGAATATTATGCTTACTTTACTTTAGAGTGTCCTTCTTTCAAATAGGTGACAACTTGAGCTGAGAATCTGTCAACTATGTGATGAGCTATTAACCTCATTGTTAGCCTTAACATGGATATGATAAAATCAAGCTACAAAGTGATGATTTACGGTGATAAGCCATCATCTAAGTAATGAGCTATTAACCTCATCGTCAGCCATAACTAGAATATCATGAAAGCCACCTACAAGGTGATAATTTGTGGTCATAATCCATCAAATATGTAATGAGATATAATCTTCGTTGTCAACCATATTCAAATAATGTCCAAATTGATCTATACATTGATGACTAAGTTGATGAGCCATCAACTAGTTTATAAGCTATCAATTTTGTCATCCACTTAAAAAATTCTACAAATTTTATTTAGTTTCCCTAGGGGTATTTGGTCTTTTCCACACCTTAAACCCCACTCCCCACTACTTAAATCATCAAAGAAGCATTATTATGCATTACTAGTCTGTTTTAAATGGCATTAATCCTCTCTATTCTCAATAACATCGAGATTAAGGTTTTCTCTCAAGTCATATCTTAAGCCTCAAAGTTCGTCTTCCTTTCAAGTCAAGCGATTTCAGGTATGTTGGGTAGTTGTCAATGGGTTCCTTCCATCCATTGAGTCCCAAAATTTTCTTTTTATCAAAGCAAGTATTTTTAATCTTCTTTTATGAAATTATCCATGTAAATCATGAATTTAGTCTATCTTCTTAGAAATTTGAATTCAAGCCATGAAACCATGGGTTCCCATGTAAACTTGTTTATTTCATGACTCAAATTTCATTTACTCATGTCCTATTAAAGTTATTCCATTTCACATCTTCAAGTTATTAATTAAATCATGCGAATATGTTTTTTCCCCAATATAAACTCATCCTCATGCTCAAGTTTATGTATTTCACTAAATTATTGAAATATCATATGTCTTAAGTCATTGAACGATGATTTCATACTACTATTTTAAGCGTTGTTATCATATTTCTATAATCATTCGGAGCTGGCGGGTTATAAAAACCCGATACCTATGTGTTTTACATATGTTGTTTCCAAGAAACATGTTAGCCAGACCATAATTTCATTATCACATTTAGATTACCATGCTCATGTTGAGCACTTATCAGTACAGTACCATATAATGCTAAATCAATAATAACACCAGTGCCATTCAGTTAGGAGTAACACTTAACACCGAGTGAATGAAAAAATGGTGACTACCCTAATAGTTCGGCATGAGTCATTACCAGTAGTCCCTAAGTTCCAGACCTACGGTGCCACCATAGATTATGAGGTGTCTTCCATCAGTAAGGAAAGCCACCCTAGTCCTTCGATACATCAGCCGTATGGATCCACATATCAGTCATGTGTTAGTACCCCAATAAATTTACTAATATCCTTCCAACTGGGGTTACAGGTTGGACCTTAATAAGTCAAATTGGGCCATTTCGGTTATAGTTAACTCCCACGATCTTAGTGTAGTATCCAGAATAGGCTAGTTCAGGTTGCCTGACCAATTTTACATATATAACTTGTTATGTTATACAGATTTCAGCTATCTAGTTTTGCAGATAATAGTGACTCAGTCATTCAAATTACAGATTATTTCAGTACATGTTTATACTTGGTCTTACATTCTGACTCTATTATATTCATGCATCGATGTTCAGTTGCCTTATGTATTTTAGTTAGTTCTAAACTCATGTACCAGTACTTTCAAAATACTGGTCGATTACTTTTCTCTTGTACTATGTTGTCTTATAATATATGTTCGGATGCACAGTTTCCTACCATCCCTAACTAGCTCAGCAGTTCCTCATAGCAGTAGTCAGAGCCCTTATCCATCGAGGACGAGACAGGTTATTTCAGTTATTTTTGTACTTCTTTAAGTTCGCTTTAGTTGGAGTTAGTTAGGTGTTTGTCCCATCAACTTCGTATGTTTTAGAATCATATTTATCCGTTACTTTAGACATGTATTTTATATGTTTCAGTATTCTGGTAGATAGTATCTTATCGCTTATTTTCTGTACATGTAGTTTCAATATTATTTTATTCAATGCTCATAGCAGATACCAGAACATGGGTAGCATGGGGTTACTTGTGCCCTTAATCACAGCGTTGCAACTAGGGGGTAGCCTCAGTTAATGTCATTATTCTTATTCATCAACTTGCAATTTGAGTGTGTCAAAATCAATGTGTTAGCTTATTTATAGAGTGCTGACACATACTCGCATATTGACCTGAGGGTCAATATTTAAAACAAGGATTTAAACATTAAAGCTCAATAGTGTTTGGGATTTATTAGTAGAAAACTTAATTCATCATTCAATGAAATATAGTTTCGCCTCTCAAGGCATTCATTTAGGCTTAAATTTTTTGCATGTCATAGATTAATATCAAAATAATCATTCAACCAAAAATGCCAAATTAAGTTCACAGGGATCAAACTTCTCTCCTATTCACATGCTTGATAATATATTTTGAAAAAATAAAAAGGGTCAAATTTGGGGGTAAACATGTAGTGGAGATTGATATTTAATAGGCAAGACATTCATAAAATATAGAATGTATATTAGAGAGTAATAACTTAATGGAAGAAAGACATCATGGTGGAGACTTCCCGGATAATTTATGTGTAACCACTTGAAATAATGAATACATATATTGTCCAAGTTTCTACTACTACACATATCATTACAACAATCATAGTAACTTTTTCAATGCCACTCCACCTATCCTTCTTAATACTATCTCAAGACATTCAATTGCAACTACTTTAACCCAGCCTATGATAATGCTCACCTATACCATCTAAAGCGGTAGTGGACGGTCGTTGTGAATATCTCAAATTTCGTTAAGGTTGAATCCACAAGGTGTGAAAAGTAGAATTCTAGTCTAATGGAACTTAATACTTACTAAGAAAACACCCAAAGTGCAAATAAAGTAAAAAGCATGATATAAAATGAGGGGAGGTTAATTTTGATCGAGTGTATGTGTCAAAGTAACTAAATTCCACAAACTACACAACAATTGTAATTTAAATTCTATATAATGAGAACCATGGGATTATCTCTACCCAAGGTCAATTAAGGTATGGGTATGTGTAGATTTGGTGTACATGATAGTTGCTAACAATAAGGTAGGATAGGTCTAGGGTCCTTGAGGTTATCTTTTCAACAAAACGGTAAGAATTTCACCTATTGAACCTTTCGAATGCCTAACAAGTGTTTTAATTATATTCACCTAGTACCTCAATTGGGTATCCTCATTTCTAGGAAAATACCCAAGATGTAGTCAACTTCATACTCACTCTTATGTCTAAGATAGTGAGAATTAGTAAACTAAATCCATTTATTATCTACTATTGCCTTCGTCCCATATCCCTTTTTAAAGGATGATGTGAGCACACTTCACCCAAACCCCACTTTCAAGGATGGTTAGAGGTTTCAAGAGTTTGGGGTTTTCACCCACAAACCCATTTTGAGTATTTGGGGCTTCCACCCATAAATCCCAACCATTTTAATCAAGAAATAGTAGAACTCATTATCCACTAACTAGTATATACACAAATACATCACAACAAATAACTAATTGCACCGTAGTTCAACATGATCCTAAGACTAAAAGATATATCTACTCATGAATAAAAGAAATAACTATATACAAAAAGGATTGTTCAAGGCATCCATTCTTCACATATACCAAAATCCAAATCTCCAACTCAAATTACAATTCTTTCCCAATTTAGGGATTTAATTTCAAATTCAAAGTGTTTCTACTCTATAGAATTTCCAAAATTGGAAATGGTTTTAAGATTTTAAGGTATTTGGGGTCGGCTACTAAAAATTTAAAAACTGTCCTTGGGCCTAATCCCGAATTGTCGCGATCGCACTAGATTTGCTGTGATCACAGCTATCATAATCGTGGGTTAATCCACATGATCGCAGTTGCTGACCATCTTGACTAGCCGTGATCGTGGCCCTCAAACCATGATTGAGGTAACTGAGGCTTGTTTTTACTCTAGGTCTTCCAACTGCACTTCATTTCTCTATATTTGATCCTTTTTATCTCAAGACCACATATTTCCATCTCATAACCGGTATACCTACAAAATTGGATATTAGTGCATCTAATCTTACATATGTTTCATTTATATATTTAAATCATGGCAATGTGCTGGAATGTTGAGTGCAAATAAGTGGTAAATTCACCACTCATCAACACCCCTAATTTAAAGCTTTGGTGGTCTTGAATCAACACTACTTATTACCATGAGACTATGCACATTTATACCCACATTGAATGACCCAACGATCATAATTACTTCATGTTTAGTTAATACCAGAATTTAGCACTTCAAACATGTCCAAAACTATTTTCACTACACTTCTCAACATAAAATTTGATTCTTCAAGGATGCAAGAGTTTTTAGAGAGAAACCATGCAACGCTCACTAATACTCTAGAAATGACTCACCTTTGACCTCAACCATAATATACTCCTTTTTTGCCTGATTTTGCAGGAGATGACAAAATCCCCCACCTTGACTTATTTACATGCCTCCTCACAATAAAGAAAATTCCACATACCAAGCAATCTATTCTGAAAAAAAAAATCTAAGTGTAAAATACTCTCTCTCTCTCAAGAACTGTTGATGCTAACATGTCCTATGCGATAGGCTTACCCTTATTTACAATCACCACTACAGTAAAAATACTTTGTTAAAAATTGCGAAGGGCTTTTTGAGCTTGTAACGTAGGTTCAAGGTAGGGAAGGCTATCTTTTAGGGACAACATGGCTATACCCTTCTTTAACATCTACATCACACTATTCGATCAAACTTTTGATCATGGACAATTTTTTTTTTTTTACTCTTTACACATGTGCCTACTTTTTATTTCATAGGTTCACCCATCTTCTTTTTGTTTCTTTTTCTTTAACCCTTTCATGCCCCAAAGTTACCTCTTTCAATCATCACCACCCCAACTTAGGCTTTTAGCCTTAAGTTGCAATTTTAAGTTCAAGGAGGGTAGGATTCAAAAGAGGGATAAAAATATAAAGGCTCATAGATTTAATATGTTTGACAAAGAAAGGTCTAAAGGCTCAAAGTAGCTGACTAGGAATAACATCAATGCAATGATACACTTTTTAGGCTAAAGTGAAATTCCAATGTCACAAAGATAGCCTATGCTCATCTCCCCAACTAAGTACAGTAAAAATTAGCCTTGAGAGACTAATGTGGCAAGTTTTAAATGGTACAAGTACACATGATATTTGTAGAAAATAAGCTCACCACACATGGCATGAAAAATTTGCCAAGGAGATTCAATCGCCCCTTCCGCTAGAGGAAAAAATAGAGTATCTACTAGTTTTTACAAGTCAACAATTTCGTAGTCTTAAAAAGAGAAAAAAGTGTTGATAGAAAATTGCTCACATCCGTGCCCTCAATTTTTTTTAAAAAAATGGTTTTGGATAGAGGGGGATGTTTTCTTTACTTTTTCGCCACACACAATATGCTAACTATGGTACCAACATAACCCTTTGTCTCACAATTTGGCTTTTACACGGGCAAACCATATAGTTACTTAACTTTGCTATAGGTATAATTGCAATCCCAAATCCTAAAATGATACAGGCAGTAAGATTTCCATTGCATTTATGACCTAGATGCTATGTTTACTCAAACGTCCCTTACATCCACAGCTCAAGACCCAAATCATGATGCTTTTCCTTAAAAATGTCATCACTTAATCTATTATAGGGAAATGCTCATCGGATATTATCACCAAAAACTAAAGATAACAAGAAATCTAACAATAAAACAAAATAACTAATCCATGCAAATGTGGACACCATCAGAGTGCCCGAAATTACAACTTAGAAGAACATAAAACATCTAGACATATCAATAATATAATCCCAAATAAAACAAATGCAATGACAGGAACCCTTAACTAAGTAGCTTGCAGTGTCCTTACTTTATAAACAATAAAGTATAGAAAGACATAAAGGTGCTCCCTGAAACCACTTTAAGAACTACTCTTGTCTGTAGACTCTTCATCATCACCGGTATTCTCAAGAATGGAACACTCAGCTGGCGCCTCATCATTACTTTCCACTCGAGAGGAAGGGAGTCTTTTATGGGGCTTTAGGACCTTTCATAGGCCCTTCACCCCTTCCACATCCTGCTAAAGAACTTATATCTCTTTTTTTCCCTTTTTACCATCTTCTCATATTTAATCTGTAGATCTTGATGTGACTCTTCCAAGTATGAGTAGGTTCTCTCAAGCCTATCAATGGTATCTCCCTACTTCTTTTAGTCCTCCTAATACATCTCATAATCAGATTGGGATACATATAAATGAAGGGTTGTGGAGGTCTTTCATGGCTCCTAGGGAAAACCAGACATGAGATCCCTAATAGCCATAATATTAAATCCATCATCCTCAAGGGGAGGGGTGGTTGAAGGCCTAAAATACTCAGTATCCTCACATATCAACTTCCCTAAATCATTCTTTCTCTTTTTGCTTTTTCTTGGTTTGCCCTCTCCTAAAATTTTCTAAGGATATATCAAAGTGCAACGGTGCACCCGAGTATCTCAAGAATATTCTTCAACCCCATCTTTCCTGCAAAGTTCTGTAATCAAAGAGGGAAAAAATAAATATGTCCTACCCAAATTCTTGAAAAATTTCATGTCAGAAACCATGAGTTAACCACATTCAAAGGAATGTCGTCTAGAATACAAGCAACTATCTGAGCTCGTAAATTTAGGAATATTGCCATATGGGTCCAAGGGGAGACTCGACTATATATTATGTTAAACCAAATCTAATCCTCGGTAGTGAAGACGATATGTGGATATTACTCTAAGTTGTTGCCCATGAGACTTTATTTAAGCGGCAAATCCTTTCAGCCTACCAACTTCCCAATTTGCACCCTGTTTTCTTCAAAGTCACCCATATCTGCATTTTCCCCTATTTTCCCCTAAATCTTGATAGTCATATAGGATAGGTCCAAGAAAGACACTATGCTAACATTGGCGTAGAATTAACAGACCTATTGCTCGTTAGCCTTGCAAAGGTCCATGGTAAAACACCACCACCCTATGGCTAGAATATTGTTAGGAAATGCTGGAAACTTTTCTGGCATATTCTCAAAGTATATTCCTTTCTTCGAGAGAAACTTTGTCCTCAGTTGACTATATTATTGAGTGTGGCACTAGGGGGCCATGAATCGTATGTGGTCATATTTCTCCTTAAGATTATCCTAAATAATTATAGACGACACAACCTCTTAAATCATTGGTATATTCTTGCCCAAACCATGTTATGTTGTATGGTTACTTGGTTGTGTTTGGATAGAAATTCAAAGTGTAGAATTTTTGGCTTAGGTAAAAATCAGCATCAGTTACCATGATTATGAGCCACAGAGCCACAATCGCATTGATGTGATTGCAATCCCAATGACTGTGATTGTGGCATCTGAGACCAGTTTCAACCCCAATTTTTAATGTCCAAAAATTCAAATCATGTTCTATAACAAGGATTTACACTTAAATCTTTGAACTAGAAGGGACTCGATTATACATCTAGAATGCAAAATCCATCAGTGAATACTCATTTAGGAAACATATCAAATACTTGTTGTACACGCTTTATTTTTCTTAATTTCATACATAATTTGGGTAATCAAAACTGTCCCACTCATTTACACACCATTTTCTAGAAACTAAACATCACATGAGTACAATTTATGAAGAATTTAAGCATCAAAAGCATAGATTTAGACCATCCCAATAATATGCATTCTATGGCTTGCTTTCCATAATCATAGCATAGGTTTGAGGTACCTACCTAGTAAAAGATGCAAAAGAGATGCCAGAATGTTGTTAGAATGCTCACAATCTAGCCAGACTTGGGTCAAATTAGAGAGAGAACTTATGAAGGGAGTGTGGAGAAAAAGTGGGTATGGATGATTCTAAGTTTGATGTGGACGTGATCGCGGTTTAGGACCCGCGATCCCAAAAAATCAGGTGACTGCGATCACGGTCAATGTCTGACTATCGTAGTAACTGGGGGCATTTCTACTCCCTTGTTTTCCTCTATTCAACTTATTTCACATTTTGGATAGATTTTTCCCTGTTCAGTTAAACATGAAAAAATTTCACACTTTCCCCTTTCTCAAGCTCATCATACATACTCTATAGTGCCATAAGTGCATGGGTTATATAATTAACATAGCTAAAATTTACTCTACAAGAGTAAAAATAAAAGATACGAGCCATTTTTGTGGAATTTATGGGTTGCCTCCCACATAGCACCTTAGTTTACATCGTGGAACATGTCTTCCTTATTTCTCAAGTTGGATCCTCAAGGTCCCCCTCATTCACTCCTTTGCTTTCAAAATCAATCACTCATATCACTTGAAGTTCCATGGGTTATTTCTTTCTTTTGTATACTTGAAAAAGACCTCATCATCATGAAATCTTAACCTCATTTCACTGAACTCTATGTAAAAAATGGATCATCTTGTGGCTAAGAAAGGTCGAGCAAGAATGATGTGAACTTCTTGGTCCATTTCACAATCTAAAACCATGAAGTCTTCCGGAAGTATAAATTTGTCCACTTTGACTAGAACATCAAACAAAATCCCAACCGGCCTCTTCATAGACTGATGCGCCCTTAAAAGACTCTTCGATATTGGATTTGGTGTGTACAATCTGAGGCTTTTGTAAATGAAAAAAAGCATGAGGTTTATACTCCACCAAGGTCACATAGAGCTTTCGGAAACATATGCATCCCAATGGTACAAGAGATAGTAAAAGCTCTGGGGTCTTCTTTATTTTCCATAATTTTGTTACTTATGATTGCACTACAACCATAGGTGACTTCAATCATGTCACCATTGATGAGCTTCTTTTTGAGGTGACAAATTATGTCGATCTAAACTTGATGGATGACCCTTTAATAGGGGTGCTATGGAATTACAAAGGGGAGGAAGTGGAGGAGTTTAACAAAGTGGTTACATCCTAATGAGACTTGGATCTTATACCAAGAACCCGATGAAGTTGGATATTGATCTAAAAAAACATAAGAGCCCACCTATAACACCATCAATTTTTGAGCCACCCAAATTTGATTTGAAGTGTTTACCACCCCATCTTCAATACGTGTTCTTAGGAGAGGGACACATATTAACAACCATTATTGCAAAGTACCTTGAACCATTTCAAGTGGATGCATTAAAAGTGGTAGTCAAAAAGACCATTTGAGCCATTGGGTAGACAATCGCAGACATTATAAGAATAGCTCTAGGAATTTATTCTCACAAAATTAAACTTGACCAAAATCATATGCCAAGTGTGGAACACAAAAGGAGGCTTAACCAACCCATTTAAGGGGTTGTAATAAGAAAATCATCAAATGGCTTGACTCAGGGGTAATTTATGTAATATCTAATAGTACTTGGGTGAGCACAATACAATGTGTCCCAAAAAAGGGTGGCATCACGGTAGTTGAAAATAAAAAGAATGATCTCATCCCCGTCTGACCGGTCATTGCATAGCAGGTGTGCATAGATTACCAGAAGTTAAACTCATGGATAGAGAAAGACCATTATCTAAAGCCTTTCATGGATCAAATGTTGGATAGATTAGTTGGGCGGGCGGTATTATTTCTTGGATTGTTACTCGGGGTATAATCAAATTTGTATCACCCTAGAGGACTAAGAAAAGACGATGTCTACTTGCTAATATGGGACATTCACATTTTACAAAATGACCTTTGGGTTATGCAATGTCCCGACAACTTTCCAACATTGCATATTGTTAATATTTGTGGATATTGTCAAAGATTTAATGGAGGTCTTTATGAATGACTTCTCGAAGGTGGGGAGATCTGTTGAATCATGTCTTTAAAATCTAAGCAAGGTGCTTGAAAGATGCATGGAAACCAACCTTGTCCTAAATTGGGAAAAATTCCATTTTATGGTCAAGGAAGGTATTACCTTGGGCCATAAGATATCAGGCAAAGGCATTCAAGTCGATCAAGCCAACGTAGAAGTAATTTCCAAGCTACCACCCTTTATCCGTAAAGGGTGTCAGGATCTTTCTTGGATATGCCAAATTTTATCGATACTTAATCAAGGATTTCTTAAGATATCTCAATCGATGTGCAAACTCCTTGAGAAGTAGACTAAATTTAACTTTTATAAGGCATGTTAAAATCCTTTGATCGCCTCAAGGAATTGTTTATTTCTACCCCAATCATTATGGCTCCGGATTGCTCATCCCATTTTAAGGTAATTTGTGATGCAAGTGGGATTGCATTAGGTGCGGTATATGGTCAACAAAAGGAAAAACTCTTTCATCTTATCTATTATGAAAGCATAACCTTGAATGATGCTCAACGCAACTACCGAACAAGAGTCGTTGGAGGTTTTATATTTTTTTAAAACATTTTGTGACTACTTGTGAGGCACAAAAGTAGTGGTTCACATGGATTATGCCTCACTTAAATAACTCATGGCCAAGAAGGAATCGAAATAGTGTTTAGGACATGAAATACCCCTCAAACAGAACCCATAAGTAGGTCTATTTATGAGTTTATTTAGAAACAAATACATATTGGTAGCGATTGACTATATTTCTAAATGGGTGGAGGCCATGGCACTCTCTAAAAATGAGAGAAAGTCCTCCTTTTTTGAAAATGAACATCTTTTATAGGTTAGGAATATTGCCTGCCATCATTATTAATGGAGGCTTACATTTTTGCAATCAGAAATTTGGAGCCCTTCTTGACAAGTATGTAGTTAAGCACAAAGTCTCTACACCATATCAACCCCAAACGAGTGTCCAATGTGAAGGTTTAAATAGAGAAATCAAGGCAATACTTGAAAAATTGGTGAATATAGGTCGTACCAATTAGTCTCGGCAACTTGATGATGCACTTTGATCTTATAAAACGGCCTATAAAACCCCAATTGGCATGTCAACTTACCTATTTCTATTTGAGAAAGCATTTCATTTGCCCATCAGCTTGATCATAAAGCCTTAAGGGCTTTATAAAGATTGAACATGAATTAGGGAGAAGCCTCTGAGGCGAGAATTACAAAACTCCACGAGTTGGAAGATTTCTGACTCAAGGCTTATGAGAGCTCCGCATTGTAAAAGGAGAAAAACGAAGAAATGGTATGATGCTCAAATATTAATATACGAATTCCTTGTCAGAGAAAGTGTCCTCCTTTACAAATCTCACTTGAAACTTTTTGCTGGGAAGCTTCGTTCCAAATGGTCGGGACCATTTGTGATCTCTAACGTTCACCCTAGTGGTGCCATTGAGTTGGAAGATCATGAAAGGAAGAAATCTGTGGTAAATAGTCAAAGGGTGAAACATTACAATGTGAAAGGTCCTGTGGTCCAAAGTAGAACTTATTAACTTCTAACATGGCACATGGTGAAGAAAGCGTGTCATGCCGTGAAATTAAATTAGGGACTTGATGTGAGGCAACCCATATTTCACTAATTCCATAAATTTCAATGTTTCATAGGTGTCTTTAACTCAAATAAACATCCAAGAAAATATAGGGAAAATAGAGCTCTTAGATAGTAGCTGTACAAGAATTCAAAACAGTGCAAAAATAGATAGCGATTTTGGATCCCCTACCGCCATCGTTTCATTAGAGAGATAGTATGATTGTTTCTCAAGGGAGTCCGTTTTAACCTTTTGTACTTCTTAATTTAGCTTCAGTAAGGGCACTTGAAGTACCTAAGTTGGGGGTGCGTGAAGTCTACCTTGGTCTTCTAATTTTTTGACGAGCTTTTCCCTATGGTAGAATAAGTGACGATATTCTTAAGGGTAATATGTCATGATTGGGTTAAGACTTAGATGCTGGGGAAGTATGAGTACCCATTAATAAATGCAAGAAAAGTCTGAGTATTTGTGGTAGTGAAAATATAGGATCATATTATATCCATATGGTGAAGTCTAAATAGCCATATGGTTTCCCTTATAACATCCAAATATAAGACTAAGACTTTGGTTGTTATCATAAGTTATCAAATTATGAGTAATGCAAACGTAAAACAAACCAAACCCTCTTTTGAACCATACCTTTCTTGAACTTAGAAATGCAATTTGAAGCTACAAGCCTAAGTTGGGGGTAGTGAAGATTGAAGGAAGAAACCTTGGGACACGAAGTGTTAATGAATGCCTGCATGGTTAAACATTGAAACAAATGATTAAAAAATAGAAAGGACCCGACAAAGGAATGAATCGCATGAAATATACAAGAAAAAAAAATAAAAGATAATAGGTGCAACAAAGAAGCAATTGTAGGAACTTGTGTAATCAAAAGAATGAAAACAAAGGAAAGTGGACCATAGTCAAAGGATTGATCAAATAGTGTTATATAGATGTCCAAAGCCAAATGAAATGGTAATGCTTTCTGAATGATGGAGGCTCAACACTTTACAATAACTAAATCATTATTTGCAACACCTAACACTATAGGAATATCAAAAGAATCTAGGGCCCTACATCATGAAATGATACAATGTCTAGGGATGGTTAGTGGGATAAGCACTAGCATGTAACTCAGGGAAATTGATAAAACGGTGTCATATTAAAAAATAGTCAAACCATATGCACACATTGATATATACAAATAAAGGATATGGAGGTAGAGTAAAAGGTCATGAACATAAGATTTTAAAACCATTAACCTACACATTGATATATACAAATAAAGGATATGGAGATAGAGTGAAAGGTCATGAACATAAGATTTTAAAACCATTAACCTGGAATGCATAACTCTATCTGTCCTAAATGAACCTACGAGCTATAAGGGTTGAGCTCTCTCTACTGAAAGTGCCCCAGTGCATGTTAGCTGCACGAGCTAAGGAAACTAGAAAGAGGGCCAGAGAAATCAAGGCCCCAACCATCCCAAAAATACAATGTGTGAACAAAGTACACAGTCATTTAGACCATATGCCAGCAAACTTGGTTTCCAGTATCGGTCCCCCAAGATCTCCACCTTCATAACGAGCTACACAGCCCCCTATAGGCCTAAATTACAAACACCTGCACATAATTCAAACCATAAAACTAGGAGTCATTTATTTAGGTATTTAGTATTTGGTATCGTTATACCAATAATTCTTGCAGTCTTAATTAATCATGTCAATCCAATCTGATTAACCAATTCGACTCCCATAGTCCATTTTCAATCCAAACCATGGTCTCCCAGGGCCTTTCAAATCAATTTTTATACTTTAGCCATTAGTGAAAATAAATAGTTTCAAAAGTGGGTCAAACTATTCAATTCCAATTTAAAGTTCAAGTCATGAAAGATGGGTTGAGGTTAAAAGCAATTTCGAAGCCTAAATCCATCAATTTTTGTAACTGAGTTCTCCTTTCCAAATTCCAATAAAAGTGAAACCATTTCATCCCATAAACCATTTATCAAGTGAATGACATATTCAAAGCATGGGAAAACAATTCCTATAGTAAACAATGAAAAACCCTTAATTCAATTTCAAACCCATAATTAAATCAAATGAAAAAAGATTAAAACATATGTCATAGTAAGAAATTCAATATAGGGATGAGAAACATGACTAAAAACAAAAGAAATAAAAAGAAAATCCAAAGTTTGATGCTTGGAGATTGAATTGCATGTGAACCTAGTTTTCTCTTGTTTTAGGAACTTTAGATGAATAGAGCAAAGTTTGATTAGAGTAATGAGAAATATGCCAAAAATTTGGCACAATCATCATGGATCAGGTAATAACTCATGAGGTCTAACTATGAGCCATTACTTAGGCTTGTTACTTAAGGGTCAAATTCCTTACCCATTATGATTATGGTTATAAGTCACTCTCCATGACACGCGACCTAATGACTCCAGATAAGGAGTTGTGATCAAGGCATAAACCTTGAGCAACCTTACTACTGAGAAAATGAGTCCCATCCTATCAATTATGATGGGTTATAATGACTCATCACCTAAATCGTAGCCATGGAAGTGTTTAACTCTAATCTAATAATTCAAAGACCAGGAACTAATGGGATTTCACATCCCCAATAGTTTAAAGAATCACAAAAGGTCCAATATACCTAGGGTTAATCTTGTAACTCTTCCTAAACCTCATTATACCTTTTATGGGCGGCATAATAAAGAAGACTTGATCACAAGCACTGAATCTCAAGGCATAAAGTCTATGATCTGGATAGCACTTCTACTGACTATGAGCCACTCAAAGTCTATCTGGAATGACTAGAACTCTATCCAAGAACTCACAAAGCAAGTCTACACCTTGAGTTGTAATCTTAAAAACCTCAAACCCACCTAACTGTAGATCGACAATGTCTACCATACAAAGACTCGAAAGGACCATCTCAATACTTCAATGTTAGCTTTATTAAATGCAAACTTTTCCAATGCTAGATGTTGCTCTAAATAAACTCACAAGTCCATAACCAAAGCACAGAGCATACCTTCAAAACTGAAATAGTTTGCTCCAACTTAATGTCTGAAATGGAGTAAAAAATTGTTGTAAAATTAACTCGGGTACCCAACTGCTCTTAGAAAGCCTTCAAAAGTGAGATATTAATTCTAAACCTTGATCTGACATGACAGACACTAGCATACCATAAACACAAACTACCTCATGAATATAGGTATAAGCCAGCCTCTCAAAAGTAAAAAAACCTAAAATGGAATGAAATAGGCAATTTGGTCAATTGATACATGATAACCCAGAACCATGAGAAGTACAGTCATGAACTCTATAGTTATCCATTTCTATTTATACTAGGGAATAAAAAACCTCTAATGTAAACCGCCCATGTTTAAATGTTCGGCCTTTACCTTCTAACAACATAGGTAACGAAATACGAAATCCACTACATACTTCCTGATACCCTCTACTGGTAATTCTATGTCAAATCATGATACATCTTAGTCACTCCTAAATTGATGGAATATCTGGAATAATAAACCTCTACAAAATTAATCTAATCTAATCACCCACTCCTGGCATAGAAATAAGACCTCAAATCCTCAAAACACCATCTGGAACAAGCGAGGCCTCCTTACTCTCTCCACTTAACACCTTATCTTGAATCACTCTAAACCTAATGATGAATGGTAAACTTACCACTTCTGCACTCCACATTCATGCTCAACACCTGGTTCTAAAAGAATAAATATGTCGTATGTGTGATTAAATGCACTAATATCCACATTTTTTAGGCATATAGGTTATAAGATGCAAAAGTGGGGATTGGAACTAAAAGAGATCAAGGATAAGAGAAAAGTCCATAGCTTCAAAACCCACAGGTACCAGCGGATTTCAAGAGCTTTAAGATCAGGTGTATACTCTTCATCAGATTTGATGACGAGTAGGCTGGGGTCAGTCCTAATTTTTTGATGGGATATGGTAGGGGGAGGTTCCATATCAGAGGCTGTAGGACTGCCTGGATCATAAGGATTTTTAGGTTCTAGGGACTCATGGACCCTAGTGTTTGCTGATAATAAACTTTAGGGACAGGACTAGAGAAGTCGACTCCTCTAACTTTGCCTTTGTCATTGTTATTAACATGTTCGTCACTTCCCTCCAGGGTTTTTGAGGTGGAAGCTCCGTGCGAGACAGACCGTCGAAACGAAGAGTTCCGAGGGGTGTGGAATCCTAAGAATTTTAAATCAATCGAGCCATCTAGATGCTGGATAACCCGTTGGATTTGTGATTTTTCGGGATAGATACGAAGGGGTTGGGTGATAGCATCAAAGTGCCATTCATTACTATGGATGACCTCTACCCAGACCAGAGGCTTGGGAACAAAGACATTGGTTCTGTCTTTATTGGCCTCTATGAGAGTGGTAACACCCCTACGACTTGTGAATCTAGCTTTAGGCGCTAGAGTTGTACCCATTAGTCGATAGTATACTCTGTATATTATCGCTATTTCTCTAGTATTATCCTTACTGTTCATGTTTTTTGTTTTAACATTAAGAGTTAAAACATCCATGATATTAGGATCATTAATGTCTACCGAGAAATTAGGGTAACAATTAAAGTATACCGGGCCGTCAGCTAGGTTACTTTGGATAACTCCTAAGAGCGAGTCGTCAAAGTTTAATAGACGAGCATCTCATAGAATAGCACAGACAGGGATGTCCAGACTCTGTCTAAAGAGTGGCTTAATAGCCACTTGAACAAGTCCGACATGCAGATAATTAAACTGATTTTTAAATCGATTTATGTCGAGGTCATTTAAAAGCTGAATAATTTCCAAAGAATTATTGATGGAAACAATAGACTCAGAAGTCTTAATATTATGTTTTTTTTTAAAAACTAAATTTTTCGATTTGATAAATCGTGTTAAAAGACTCTTCTGGAATACTCCAGTTTTGAAGATTATTTTCTATATTAGCAATTTGAGTTGCTTTAGAAGATAAGTTGATAGTATTTTTAGTATGAACGTTGGAATTCATATTTTGAAAATACTGTCTAGAGACTGACTGGGAAAGCAAAGATTTTCACATAAGAAAGCATAAAACAATTATCAACTATGGTGTAACCTGTAATAAATTATATTAATACATCTAAGGCTTATAGGATCTAATTAAGTCTTAATGGCTTTATAACAGACTTATCTAAGTGTTATCTTAGTGACGGTACTACCAACAGGGTCGTACGCTTACCTTAGCTGAGACCACACTTTCAGGCTGACCAACGTCTAAGACCGGAGATTAATCGGTTCCTTCAAACACTTTAGAGAAGACGAATACCCCATACTTAAAGAAAATCCCCTTATAAGACAAGATATATTAAAATAATTTATTAAAAGTATAATCATAGATGAGTAAAGGCTTATGCAACTTATATGAAAATAGATTTCCCATGCTCTAGACAGATTATGTACTTAGCCGCTCATGCTGAGTACACAATCTGCCAACATGGCTTTGATACTAGAAAATGGATCTTGGAAAAACTTAGAAAGATAACCAATATATAACCAATATATAAAGAGTCAAATTAAGAAACTTACAGATTTATTCAAACTTCAAAGGAAAACATTACAAAAGAGTTTACAAGAGATTAGGCAGGAGAGAATTTCTAGGCTGTGGAAATATCTGATGCCTTCTCTTATGTTACAATTCGTCTTATATAGACAAGAGAAATAAAGATTATACATCTAGAGTGTACACTTGTAAGGCTATGATCAAGTCTGGCCATGCTTTAGAAAAGTAGATTCCCTTAGCTGTTCCTGAGTGGAATGCTTTTTCTTTTTGAAAAGCAGATGAAAGCTGTCCAGCTGTCCTGAATGCCTTTTCTTTTTGAAAAGCAGATTCCTTTGGCTTTTGTAAAGCTGATTGATTGCTTTTAGAAAAGCATCTGGTCCTACGGATTCCTACTAGGAATAGTAGAATGCCTCTTCAAAAATAATTTCGGTTCTTTGAACCTCTATTTTTGTAGGGGTCATTTCATTATTCTTAATAGGGGTCCATATAGGCCATAGCTATCCCTTTGGGGTTTAGCATATCCCCATTGTTGTCGCTACTTCCTGTGGAGGAAGCTTCTTCTAGAAGCTGTAATACTTCTTCTTCATTGGCTTCTTGGCTTTCCATATCTTGCAAAGCCCTTTTTAATTTCTCTTTGAGTGCCCTTTTACTCTGTGAGGCATTGGTTGAAGATGATGTTGTTTTTCCCTTATCAGGAGTTTTTGGGACTGTTGGCTTGGGAGTCCAGCCTTTAACTTTTATCTCTTTAGATAAATATTTAATTCGGTCTTGTTCTCCTTTGGCAAAATTCCAGGAGATGATATAAGAAACTCGCTTCTTAATAAAAAACTTACACATTTGGATGTGCTCTGGAAGGGTTATACATCCTTCTTTTGAACAAAACTCTATAAAGCGGTTAAGGAATTGTTGAGGAAGGATTTCTTTAATCCCTCCGAAGTATACCCACCATTCGTAAAACCATCGTGGTATAATAGCTTCTACCATGGCATGATAGTATTTAACAAACCAGGTGTGTCCTGGTCTAACATAGAGAGAGTTGAACCAAGCAAATTATAGTCATACCAATTGTAAGTTTGGGGCCTATGTGGCATAGATAAGGCTATAGGGGTGTGCAGATAATCTGCAAACCAGTTAAACGGGGTTAATACCCTCTTAATGGTGAACCTAGAATAATCGATATATTCAGGATTCCTTTCATTCATTGAATGCTCAACCTCGACAGAATCTGTATCTACCAAGATGGCTTCATAATATCTTCTGGTTTTAAGTGGATTCTCTGTATCCATGAAATTTTTTACGTTGTAGACTGGTTTAATAAGCTGCTCCAGCAGATAGCCCTCATATTCTTTATCCAAAGCAATAATGGGCATTACCTGAGTGGTAATGAATTTGAATTCTTTTTTGATAGGAGGATTTGGTGTTGCCTTGGCTATTGCGGGATTTATGGCCTGGGCAAAGGTTTCTGGAGACTTTATGGCATAGCTTTGCTTTGACTATATCGATGAGCTCGAAGATGATCCTTTATCAAAGGGTTTGTTGGTTTTAAGATCTACCAATCTGGTTGGCATTGGTGGAGGAAGCTTGGGATATTCTGCCAAAGCTGCATACTTGTTGTGGGATAATGAATGCAGCTCTAATTTTAATTCAGGCCTCTGGGGGACTGATGGCCTCAGCGGGGTTGAAGACGCTGGTGGTAAATCAAATGGTCTAGCCATTTTGGTTTGATCTGGTTAGTTTTTGACTGAGATTTTTCCCAGTGTTGTGGGTCTCATTGTGGCCCTGTAAAAATTCTCTTGTTAGAAAATCGGGAAGGAAATTTTTTTCTCCTTTAATAAATTCTATTTGAAAATCAAAGCTAGATAGAAGAGCTTGCCATCTAGCAAATATTTGTTTTGAAACTAGATTTTTTACATCCTTTTGTAAAATCTCTTTGGCTGATTTACAATCAACACGTAGTAAAAATTCTTTATTGACAAGATCATCTTGAAATTTTGTGATACATAGCACTATAGATAAGATTTCTTTTTTAACAGTGCTGTAATTCTTTTGTGACAGATTCCATATTCCGGAAGTGAACCTGACTAATTGTTCAGGAGATCTATCATCAACCTTTTGTTTTAAGATACCCCCATACCCTATATCCGAAGCATCAGTTTCAACTATCATGAAGGCCTCGGGGTTAGGAATTCCTAAGTAAGGAAGTTTCTGGACTAATTCTTTGATCTTAATGACAACATTGGTTTGATCAGGACTCCAAGGAACAGGGGTTTTCTTGAGTCTTTTGTAAAGGGGTTCACAGACCTGCCTAATATGAGGAATAAAATCTGCAACATAATTGAGACTTCCTAGAAACCTTTGGAGCTGAGTCTTATCAACAATTTCATTAGGGAATTTGGAAGAGAACTCAATGGCTCTACAAATAGGTTTATAGCTACCTTGATAGAGATCATGCCCTAAGAATCTTATAGATGTTTGAAAGAGCTTCATTTTCTTAGCACTAACGACCAAACCATTAAATTTAACAATTTTGAAGAAAGTATTTAAATGTTTAAAATGGGAATCAATGTTCTCCAAAAAAATAAGCACATCATCAATATAAACAATTGACATATAGGTATAAGGATTGAAGATATTGTTCATGATGTTTTGAAATTCTGAAGGAGCATTTTTTAGCCCCAAAGGCAAGACGTTCCACTCATAGTGTCCAAATGGGACGTTAAAAGCCTTCTTGTATTTATCTTTTTCAGCAATTTGAATTTGCCAGAACCCAGACTTCATATCAAATTTACTGTAAAGATTAGCTTTGAAAGTTCTTTTTAATAGATCCCTTTTATTGGGTATCGGATGTCTGATCCATTTTAAAACCGCGTTCAAATTACAAGCCTAGGGGTTCCTCGCTCTTTTTCTGCACTGTTATTGACATAAAAGGCAGAGCAACTCCATGGAGAATTAGAGGTTCTAATAATACCATTCTTTAGAAGATGGTCAATTTTCTTTTTGCAGATTTCCATCATTTCTTGGTTCATTTGAATGGGTCTAGCCTTAGTAGGAATAGTTTGTTCGTCAAACCCAGCAATGTAAGGAAGGTCTACTAAGTGTTTTTTCCGTTCCCAAAAAGCATTAGGAAATTCGTAACAAATTTCATTTTCAAAATTTTTGTGGAGATTAGATATTTTAGTAATCATCTCCGGGGTTTTTAAAGACTGCTCAATTTTCTTTATGTGAATATCTTGTTTAAGAAAATTGATATGGGAAGAAAGTCGGTTAATTTTAAAAACAGTTCGTTCTTTAATAAGGTTACCGTCTTCTTACGAGAGGGGCCTTAATAAAGGGAAGAATAAGGTCTGGTTTAAAAGAGTTGTACGAATTCCATCGTAGTCACTCCAGTAAGGTCGAATCTGGTTGACGAAAGGTATCCCTAAGATGATATCTTCTATGATATCTTCGGTGATGACGAAGTCATTAACAAGGAAAATGCCATTGTTACAGACATGAGCTTTAGGGAGCTGATAATGGATTTCCATTTTTTCTCCCGTGGCTGAATAAAGACGAGAGGTACTCTTTTGAAGGTACTTTGTAGGTACTAGGCCTTTAACGATACAGTTACTATCTGCACCAGTATCAAAGAGTGAGACTCTGTTAAGAACAAAGTCTTTATTTATGACAATTTGTACGGCTATGTGTTCGCTATAAGCTTTTATGGCCGTAATAGCATTGCCGGACGTGGAGGGAAAATCGAAGCCGGGGAAGGAACTAGGCTCTGGTTCTCTGAGATGATCATTTGGGATGATCGGAAAGGCTTTAGGTGATTCTGGCGGAGAAACCTTTTCAGGGAGAGGTATATTTTTTAGGACTTGATCCGTAAGAACGTTAAGTTCTACTTGGTCAAGCCGGATTTTGAGATTTTTGATCTCTACCTTTAAGCATGAAATATAAGTCTTGTGAGTCATCACACTTAGTCTAAAATCTGTATCTCTATTCTATTTCTTAAACCATATAGGCTAAGTGAAGTCTAAAATCTTATTTTGTATTTCTTAAGGCTTCAAATTAATAAACAGTTTAAGAGTAGGAGACATCTTTTGGGATGTTCTTCTAACCAAAATGTACATCATATGAGCATCCATGGTGTCCCATGACTATCCCCCATAAGGTTAGGGTTGTTCTACCCTTGCCATCAGAATCGAACAATCTCATCTCAGTGATTATAATCTTAATCATCGACATAGAAGTGGAAATAATCTAAATCATATGTTGGCATGAAGTTCTGGGGTATAAAACCGTATTAAATTACCAATCTCAGTGCTAAATACTACTCCCAATCTCATGCTCAAAATCTTAAGCAATCCACTTTAAAATTTACACTAACGTTTACAAAAAGCAGACTATGCTTTACTTTTCTTTAAATCTCAAGTCTTTCTGAAATAAAGTGGATTCTTTATCTGAAATATAAAAATAATCTACTCTTGGGGTGCTTATAGCACAAACAATCTTGAAACAACAATCTTTAAATGAGGTCCAATGACCCAAGCATCAATCTCATGTTAAAACATCTCAAAATTCATACTTAGTAATGTAAACATTCATAAATCATCTTAAAATCTAGAAATTACTGCACAAGGCATAGAAATATGAATAAAGTAATGCAATTCAACTTCTAAAATCATTTGTAATCTCATAAATTCAAACAACTTTTGTAATTAAAAGCAAGTTTTGGGCCCAAGGATAAACGATTTATCCTTGTTCAAACCCCACATACCTTGAATGATGAACTAGATGAACAAGTTTAATTTTTAGACTCTATTTGTGTTCTTGAAGGAGGATTCTTGAAGCTCTTGACTTATAAAGCTTGAATCTTTAACTAGTTTAGAAAAACAATAGTGGAATCTTGGAATTATTGGGGTTGAGTTTTTGAAGCTTAGGGTTTTTAATTTGAGAGAAATTGATAAAAATAAGCCTAATGTGGTTAGAATAGGCTTTGATCTTGTGTTTAGGTGGAATAAGAGTGAGGGGAATTGACTTAATTACCCCTTTGGACACGGATCTTTAATGACTAAAATAAAAATACACCCAACGACAAATATGCCAATGTGCTACATTGACATTACCAATGCGATCTTAACGCGCCGCGTTGAGTTCACGTTCATTGATCGAAATTTGTATCTGATACTAGGAAAAAGGTTGGTTGATGTGATGGATGATGCGACACGTTGAATTCATATCGACTCACTATTTTCAACATCAAAACAAGCATCTAATGAGGTTCAAAATATCTATACTCGCTCGAGAACACCCATTGACCTCCCTGATCATGATTCAACTCAAAAATTGTCATTTTAAGGTCTTAAGGGTCGAAAATAAAACCATTGAAATCTCAAGGCTTAAAATATGACTAAGTGCCCATACTTAGCTGGAATTTTCTAAGTCTAAGACTTCTTTAGGCATACAATTTAAGACTAAAATGACTAGGATTTGCAGGGTCTTACATCACAATAGGAAAATTTGTTATCTGACCATGCAGAATATTAAGCATAAATTATTAGGATATGGCAGCCGTTCTAGATCAGTGGGTGTAGTACCTTGGAGTATTTCATATTCTTGTAGAGATTGTAGTTAGATTGGTCATTGGTCGAGGAAGTTCCCTAGACTTGTATTTGGTACTCAAACAATGTTAACATGTGTTCCCCACTAGCTTAGGTCTCCTAAAGTGTGTTAAAATTTTAAGGAGAATAATTATGTTAGTAGGGAGTGCCCTCAGTGTTTGTTGTTCAGCCACTTGTCATTGGCCTATGTTTCTCACCATGTTAGGTCTTTATGTTTTGCTACGACTGTAGAGAGAATGATAACTGGTCTATAAAGTGTCCTCATTATTATATTATTAGTTATTTAGGTCATTAAGATCAGTCTTGTAAAGATGTGACACCTTTAATTAGAGACAGTGCACCTAGTTCTTCAGTTTGTGATTCAAATGCTTAGTATAGGTTTAGACCCACTTATATTACACTCCCTCGAGTACATCATGCATATGACTTTAGACACTACCATGATATGTGCATCTTTCTTTTCCTGTCTTTATATTTTTATTTTAGTGTATTAGGGTTCTCATACCCATCGATGCTTATATGCCTTGGTAAGTATATATTGATTGTTGTGTGTCTTGATGTAGAGTTTAGGAATGTGTGACTACTTGATGATTTTACTAGTAGTATGTGGAGTGGATCAGAATTGATATTTCCCTAGGGTTTTACTATTTGGGTTTGAGTCCCATTTACCTTATCATGTTGCTCTAATTCTGGCCTAGAGTGTTACACACTATAGATTTAATTTTTTGTATTATCTACTTCTTATATTGATGTTTATATTATTGTTGTTATTATTTACAATATTTGATGTTGATCAATCCTGCTTGATAGTTGGCTAGACTATCAATATCTAGTTAGATTTCCCTTTCTCATAGTTTTTACTTATTGGCTTGGGCGACTAGCTTGGTTTGATGTTTTCTCTATTATAGTTAGGTAAGGATAGTCGTTTTCTTTTTTTATTAGCATGGATAGATTGGTCATTGAGTGGTCAACGAAGGGAGAGCTAGGTTAACACTCATTGATTCTATTATGGATCTACTGTTGGTGATTTGGCTATATAGCCCATTTTTGAGGTTGACCTATTTTGGACCCATTCTTCCAAGATGTCTTTTTATTATCTAGTAGTTGTATCGATGTTGAGGTATTAGATTCGCCCTTCAAGTTTGATGGATTTAACTCAAGGTGGTAGCTTTAATCTTAGTATCAGTTTAGAATTAGGTACTCTTTTCTTTCCATGATCTTTTTCTTATTCTAGTCGAGTTAAGAGAGTTGGATATATGTGATCTTTTCTATAACTGCTTCTTAAGATGGTAAGTTGGGTAATTGTGGCTAAGATGGAGTGTTTGACTGACCATATTCGGCCGAAGTTTTACTTCTTTGAGTCGCTAGAGCTTTGCCTATCACTAATATAGCTTGCAGTCTTGGTGTGTTCTTTGGTGTGATTTTGTGGTTTATGCCCTAAATTAAATATGGAGTTGATTACTATTCTTAAAAAATATGGTTTATCCTCCATTGTGATTTTGTTCTTCAACTAAATTTTGACTTTGGGTCTAGCATGATCCAACAGAGATATGCCTAATCTTGAATGGTGAAGGCGGCTGGGTGTTTGCCCTTAGTTTGGACTTTTTGTCTTCTATTTGGATCCAGCACCTTGGAATAATAGCTTGAAGGTTATGACCTAGTTGGAGTACATATACTTACCAGTTTATAGGATTGCCATGGAATGTTGAGATTGAGTGATTCAGCCTTGGTGTCATAATTTTAGCTGGAAGTTATAGATTTTAGTTGTAGCTATCATTTTCAAACTTATATTAGTTGAGGTTTCACCTATAACATGGCTAAGCCTACTGTGTGTCTACCTATTTAGTCTTTCTCAAATTGGATTTATTATGGTTAAAGATGTTCGGATGGTATATAATTTGCACTTGATGATGGTTTCTTCTACACCTGACTTTGACTTTTAGTTTTGTTTGAATTTTAGATGATCTACTCATTAGGAGTAGTATGCTCGATTTGGATTCAGCATGGCTTTATCATCAGTTGATGATATATTTGGGAAAAGATCATTTAGTGGTGTGTTAATGCTTTAAACTCCAAACTATTAGTTTGAGTGTTATTTGTACTAGGTGTAGCATTGGTAGTGAGTTGGAGACATAGGTCATCTCTAGTTAGGTGCCTACATAGCACCTTATGGTCTTGTTCTTATGCTTGCCATAACGGATTCATGGTGAATCGTCTTTAATTTTTTTAAGATAGTGTGAGAGAGTTGCATAGATAGGACTCAAGTGAACTTCTTACTTATTTAGAGGAGATAGTAGGTTTGGAAAGGAAAAAGAAGGATTATAATTGGATAATGCAGATGGTCGCATAATTCATGCCTTGTATTACCTCCATCCTTGTTGAGTCTTTGCTTGTTGTGCTGGTAATAGTGTGGTATCAGTGTGTTGTGATTTGAATTTTCATACATCACCTTTTTTGATTTAGTTAAAGGATAGTTGGTGGTTATGTGTGACTTTTTGATGTTTAAGAAGTGGAGTAAGGAAGTTGGGTTAAAAAGAATACTTGTGGCAAAATCCCTTGGAATTATTTTTCTTTTTAGAGATTATCTAGGGAGTCATTCTTAAAGCATGTAGGCCCAATACCTCACCCCTTCAAGCTTTTAAGATCTTTCTATCCATATACTTTTGCAGATGAAGCTCCTTTTTGCAGTGGATATTGCGATGAGACTCTAGGTCGTTTCCTCGATTTACATATATTTTAGGTTTTTTAAGCATTCCTAATGTGGCTACAATTATTTATGACTTACAAAAACTATCAATTCAGTTATCAGATGGTTTTTTGGGTTTTTGAATTATTTTCCTATTTTGGATCTTTTATTATTTAGGATTTGTTCCCAGACCAAAACATTTAGTAGAAAACCTCAAATGCAACTTCTGACAGTCCAATTATCTCTGAAATATTAATTTTAGGCTAGGGGGACCCCTAGTTTAGGTCATATGGCTTTTAGACTCATTTTGGTCTATTGGTTGGGTTCTATGAAAAAAGGAACTATAGGTGTGGGCCCTACACTTAGTTAATATAATCTCATAAGAAAGTTTTTATGGTTCCATTGCATCCAAAATGTCAAATTTCCTATGGTGTCATAGTTTGTTCTAGCGCATAGGGTTCAAAATGAATCCTAAACAGCCAGCGAAAGTTTATCTTAACTTAGAAAAATCTTGTGTGATCGGTTAAGTGACTAGACTTGGTCCCACCTAGTTGTTTAAGCGAAGGTAGCTTAACCAAAAATGGGACACTTAATCAAAGGGCCAACCTCTCATTGTGGATCATTTAAGGGATCATTATGTTATTCCTATAGAGTCCAATTACCTTAGGTTACTGGCATGTTAGACATAATTGAGGTTAAGGACTTGTTAGTATAAGGTTTACTACCTTACATTATTGATTCTTATGATTTCCTAGACTATGGTATTATGGTTATGCAAGGTTTTTATTTATTATTGGGCCTAAGGCTGTGATTATGATACTAGACATATTTAGGGAGAATTTTTTTATCCTTGTAAAAGACGTGGTTGTAGTCTATGTACATTTAGAAGCATATAAATGTATTGTCTAGATACTAATGATGGAATTGCATAGATTTGGTAGATTCATGCTCACTTAATGGTATGATTCCAACTAAATCTTTGATTTATTGTTGATTTCTTAGAAAGGGGTTCATTCCACCTTTTAACATTTAAAATTAATTCTTTCATAACGAAGGTCATACCACTTTAAAGGATGATTTATGATATTTTGAACTTAAAATGATAATTTAGAGATTTATTCAAGATAGATTCTTTTCCACGACTTTACTACTACTATTCACTTTGGTTGAGAGAGATTTCAACCCTTTTTACACTTTTATAATCATTTACATCTAGAGTTTACCCTGAGTGATGGATTTATAGACTTACAGTGATGGATTTATAGACTTACACTCTTTGAGACATTGTTTTGTCCTACATGTTCCTTTTTAGAGAGTGAAATCATTCCAGTTAGATCCACATTTGGGCTTACATGCACAAGATTTCCCATTCCTTAGCCAGAAAGACATATGGCCATGAAAAGGGATTAAGTGGAACAGAATTGACTAGGTGGTAGAGTCGTGGAAACATTTGTTTCTTCCATATTTTGGACCTTAGATCCATGGAAGAATATGTTACTACTGAAATACAAATAGTTCAAAGAAAAATCTTTTGCCAATTGAGTTTGTGTAGTTACTAACTATACATATATATGTGTATATATATATATCTGATATTGGACAAATTATATTCATGATGATGATGATTGGGAATCATGGAATGAGATCAGTTTGGTGTATACATGTACTCTCAAACCTCCTAGGGTGACCTTCGATTATGAGCCTTTGTACCAGAGATGAGAAGTCACCATAGGTTCTACCTTTGTGATCAATTGAGCTAGAGGAAGTGTATACACTATGTTACATTATGGTACTTGCATCATTTATGGTATGGTGGACTTACCTTTGCATTCATTCTAGCATGCACATTATATATCACCAGTATGTTGTTTGGTCTCTATATCTATCAGCCATATGGGGGTTGTATAGGAATAGGATATAAGGGTTGTTTGTTGTGTGTTGTGTCGTGATTGAGCCTTTCTGGTTATGGGGCTAGATTTATCTATTATTTTTCAAGACTAGTCGGTTACCATATTATTGTTATTATGTTTCGTTCATGGCATGTTGATTATGGACTGATAACGAGATTTGAGGTATGCTTTTGATTTCTTTCTCTTGCAGTTATTTTACTATGGATAATTATCTCATGTTTAGATGTTTGAATTAGGGACCTTATTGTGCATGTATAGTTCCCTACTTTATTAGGATGCCTTGAAATATTATTATTATTACCTATGTGGTACGTTTGAACTAGTCATACATACATATATATATATATATATGAGGCTATAGAACTGCCATATATCTTTCTCTTCCTATTGTTTATTCATGTTTTATATGTATTACTTTTCCATGTTTACTGATATGTATCCTTCTTTCATTCTTAATTTACATACATGGTATAGTGCCTGAGTGTCGGAATAAGGATAGTATAAGGTAGTTTATCCTTATTTCCTTTCTAGCCTTAATAGGTTAGCTTCTTGGATATTTAGCTATAGTTTACATTCCTACTTGCATGTTATTTGTATATACATTATATTTGGAGCTCAGATGACAATTGCCTACTGAGTACCATATGTTTGGCACTCATACTATACTTCTATAACTTACAGATCATTGTACGGATTCTCACCATTTTTGTGCACATCATGTGGAGCAATTATGGATTGGAGATTTAAGGTGATCTCCTTGCATTCGTAATATTACTATTTTCACTCTTATCGATTAGACTAGTCTCTATCTTGTATTTAGAGATAGGTTGTATTAGTATATTCATTTAATATCTTATTTGTATTCTTGCCATTTTAGAAGTTCTTGTACTGCTTCCACCAGGTTTAGGGATTATCTAATATATATATTAGTCATATGTTATAGTTATTCTATATTCTCCTTTCATTTCCCTTGGTAGTACATTATTAGAAGTTTTGGACTATGGGTTAGCTCTGTTAGGTCATAGTAGGTGCCATAATAACCTTAGAAATTGAATCATAAATTCTAGCCACATATGCTATAGGAAGTAAATATGGTACGCATTGGTCGTTGCATCTATTTCATTCTTCATTGCATTCATCATTCGTAATTTTTCACCTATATAAACTTCTTGTGTATCATATTACTGTCATATGTATCCTTCTATTGAATCTTAGATATTATTTTTATCCTATAGCATAAATTTATGTTTTATTCATATTTTATAATATATATTATTTTTTTGAGCCTAGTTGGCCTGTGATGGTTACTCATTACCATGTGTTTTGGTACTTATACTATACTTTTGTATCTATTTATGATGGAAATTATGGTACGAGTATTGGCAACTGATTTCTTACTCATTTAGATGTTCCATTTTGATTGGATTTGGGTGAGGAATAAGCATCCATAGGTAATCCATTTCCTTCATATTGTTGCTATCTTGACACAAACTTGTACATTTATACTTAGTACTACTCCCATATTACTAGCTCCTGTACTATTGACCCCATATCTTAGGGGAATTTTTTGTAAATTTTGTTCTTCCTTCCACTACTTATGGGCCCTTATTATCTATACAAGTTGCCCGATAATGTATGTTGTTTTTTACTTTATTTATTAGATATTGATTTTTTGTATATGTCTAGTAGAGTAACCTTATCTAATAGAGGATTATTGTTTGTGTCATCATGGTCCAATTTTAGTCGTGATAAGATTTTGGAAAAATTGGGATTATTATTTTCCACTTTTAGAGTTTGTACATTAACAACTATCAGACAAGTATTGATGTGGCTCCTTATGAAGCATTGTATGTACATTAAGTATATATCTGATAGATTGGTATTAACAAAATGAGGTATCATTAATTGGGTCTAGATGGTCTAAGATGCTTTAGAAAAAATTATGATTATTTAGAAATAGATAAATTAGCATAGTGTTGGTAAAGGTCTTATAGATAATAGAGCACATGAATTTAGAGTTTAAGAAAGGTGGATATATGTTCCTGAAAGTGTCGCAAATGTTGGGATTGATGTTTTTTTAAAAATAAAGGAAAGAAGAGTTGTTGTTTATTCGACCTTATAATACATTTATCAATAAAGGTAAGGCGACTTATGATCTAGACTTTCCCTCAAATGCATCCTCGGTTAATGAGTATTTCATGTATATATTTTGTGGAAGTATTTGTATATCAAGGCCAAAACTATTTCTATGGAGAAGAGCTTAACATTTGGAGAAGACATGCAAGTCCATAAGTTGAGAACAAAAAATGTAGTCTTAAGAGTCCTGTGATGTAACCATAAATTGGAACAGGTTACACAAGAATTTGAAGACCAAGTTGCTTCATTGTTAACTGGTGAGACTAACTAGATTTTCCAAATTTATCTTACTTATGAGTTGCACCTTCTAAAACCAATGTACAGGGGAAGACTGTACCAAATCCGGACCTATCTAGACTAGTTACTAAGGAGAATGAGGATGTCTCTAAGATTGAGATTAATGTGGAGGAGGAGATTACTACACATAATACTAGTGTTAGTGTTTATCGAGCTATTGAGATTCATGAGAATATCAATATACCAAAGAGGTTGTGTTTTTGATGATTTCATTAGGTCGACTAAAAAGATATCATAAATTAGCAATAGTAGGTCAAAACCTACTGAGGAGACATTTGATACTGCTAACTAGTTATCATATTAGAGGTATCTACTATCACTCAAGATTCATTCCGACAAACATTAGCCAAAACAGAGCCTTGCATTGATGAGGCTAATTCTTTGGGCAACTCATCACATCTTGCTTTCCACTCTTTATGGTGACCCTTCATCAAATCTTATTTTTTATATTAGACCTATTGAATCAAGGAAAGTGATTTATTTTGAGTTGGAGGTATTATTATGGATATATAATATTTTAATTAATTTTTTATTTAGATAATATTTTTATTGAGAATGTAATATTTTAGATGACTTTCATTTCATGGGTGATTATTTTTAAAACTCAATGTGAGTGTGTGTTGTGATTTGCATTTTATTTCTTACTTTTTATTATAGTCGTTAGTAATGTGTTTGATTAATAAAGCTCTTTTTGGCTTGGGGCTCAAGAAGAAGTGTGATAGAAATAAAACTTAAAAATGATAAATTTACTTTCAAAGAGTACTCTTACGTTAATTTTCACATGCATGAAATATTAAAATGATAAATTGATGTCATAACCTAATTTACTATAATACCCCAAGTTTTCAAGATCAAGACCCATCAAATGATAGGCCATTAAATCAGTTTTCCAATGCCACAAGTCTCACCTTAATTTGATAACAAGACAAGAAGTTATGAAAATTTTCCTAAGAGTCTATCAGCTACCAGTAACAACGACTCGGGTAATGACTTGTTACTAGATGTAACGAGTCATTTTATTTAGTCATTTCCGTAACACTAAGGACCCACAAATTTCATTCCTCTGATAATGACCCTACCCTACGAATCATTACCAGTGACACAAAGTCTTTAGGAGGGACCTCTTGTCAAAACAAAAAAAATCTAGAAATCTAGTCTCAAACTATAACTACCCCTAATGACTCGTAATCATACCTAACAATTAATTAAGAAGGGGGTACATGATCACAACATAAAGGGATCAAAACTTAGGATTTTAGGTCATGACTTAGACCACGACTCGTGACCAGTGGTAATGAGTCGTTGGATGTGTTGTGACAACTGGAACAAGAAATCTCTGCACTATTTTAAAAGGGGCTTTTGGTAAATTCCAATCCTATTTAACCCCCAAACCCATGTCGTTTTGGCACTACAACATCTGTTATTGAGGGATTAACTTACCCAAATCCCCTCCTCATGAATTGGCTTGCAGGTTAAATATGAGTTTCCTTTCTCTCATTAGTTTATGTGTGTTATCAAACCATGAATATGTTCCTTCCTCGAGATTATTGATTCCCCAAGATAAATATCATGAATTTTCCTATCTTGACAAGTTGATGAGTTTTCTGGTTTTAAATTATGAAATTTCTTTATCATATTACGTTAATGCTGTCATGGTCAATTGTATTAATCAAATTTGGTGGGTTATTAACACCCAATACCTAGGAGTTTAAATAAACATCATTTTACAGGATTTAAAGCATTTTATACTATACATGCATTGTTATTTTAAGAATACCATTACTTGAGAATATCAGTTAACATTTCATGTTTCAATTTATGCTTTAGTGTTATTCAGTTGGGAGCAATACTAAGCACCAAGTGAATGCACGAATAATGGCTCCCCCCCCCCCCCCCCCATCAATTAGGCTTGAGAACATTAGTAGCATATCCTAAGTTCCAGAACTACAATACCACTATAGGATATAAGGGGTCTCTTATTAGTAGAGGCATGACACCCTAGTCCTATGACACATTAGTTTAGTGGATCCATATCTGCTAGTGTTGGTTCCCTTAGCGAGGTACTAACTCCCTTCAAACTAGGGTTACAAGTTGAACCCTGATTGGCTCATGTTAGAGTATGTCAGTTATTATTAGCTCCCACATTCCTTATTTCAGTTTTAGTTTATATTTAGTCCAGGTTTACCTAACCAAGTGTTTAATATTCAATTATTCAGCTCATGTTTATACTTAGTCTTGCATGATTTTACATGGTCATACATTCATGTTCAATTTATTTGTAATACCCCAAACTTTCTTTAAATCAAATCTAGTCTTCAGAAGAGTTAGTGATGACTATGTAAATAATTAATGTTTAAATCATCTAGAATTTCCCTATTTTTGACTTTTTATCATGTGTGAAATTGAATTATCTTTCCACCAATACCAATTTCATCTAAATCTGGTATCGGAGTAAAAAGTTATGGATGTTTTACAGAGAACTATCGGAACTATCCAGAAGCGATGCTCAGGACGACGGACCGTTGAGCTAGAGATGGATTGTCACCCAAGTCATCACGACTAAGGTAGTGAACCCAACTTCTGGTCAAGTGCGACGGCCAGGATCAATGGACCATTAAGCTAGCGACAGACCATAAAGCTACCAATGGACCGTCGCCCAAACCGTCGCAAATGAGGAAGAAAGTTCAGGTTCTGGCCAAATGCGATGGTCATAACCTACGGATCGTCGAGCCAGCAATGGACCATTGCTACTTTCTATAAGCAATTTTAAGCCACTTTTAAAAGGGTATTTTGGTCTTTTTCGATACATTTTAACCCCTAATTATACCAGACCATAGCTCATAACTTCATTATTCATTCACAACACCAAATTAGGGTTTGTCTGAAAGATCAATCCTCGAGAACAAGAAACCCTAGGTGTTTAATTCCAAGTCAAGAACTCAAGATTTCCTCTACCAATCTTCAAGAAATCATTTATCTAGGTATGTCAAGTGTTGATTCATGGGTTCCTTTCACCCATGAAGCTCAAGAAACCCTATTTGAAATATAAACTTTGGATTCCGTGGTATGAATTGAATTATATCCATGTTTATGTTGTTGTTTGATTTCCTAGTTGAAGTCATTAATGACTATCATAAAAATATGCATGCCTAAGCCTAATGATATGCATGGAAGGTGTTTGATAAAATGTCAAAGAGAATAGGAATTATGCCTTATAACTCATTTGTGACCAAAATTAATGAATCTATGTTTCTCCCTTATGTTCGTTATGACTCCCACGTTATTTTTATGCTTTGTAATAGATTGACATAATGCTTTTGAGATTAGGCTTATGAAATTATGACATGTTTATATGCATTCCTATTCATGTACCAAACCATGATAATCAAGTGCCTCATGAAATTCCCCATTGATTGTATTATGGATTGTTGATTATGGTCGTGAGTCCATGAAGTGTCATGTCTTGTCAGTTTTGTGATATTGAGTCCTGGAGGTACTTGCACCTAACAATTTAGTTGTGTGGCTAGAGCCAGTGCCAGTTTTCAAGATATTCTCAGTCAAGCCATATTCAGTAGAATTCAGTTAGTCTCATGACTCAGGAAAACTCAGTAATCTCAGTCAGTTATCAGATATCAATAGTATTTTGTCATTCAGCGAAACTCAGTGAACTCACTCTAGTCAGTTTTGTATAATTAATTCAGTGTCTAATCAGATGGGAGTAGGATTCAATACCGAGTGAGCCCAAGGATGGGAACTCACCTGCGAGTAGAAGGTGTGATTCTTAGAAGCAATCCTTGTGCTTCAGAACTACATAGCCAGCGTAGGTTAAAACATCTAACATGTTAGATGAGGGTTGATGAGGTGACTTAACCTGTCAGATGAGGGTCTCACCATTCTCCTTAGAGTACCTGCTAGATGAGAGATTACTCATAGCTTGTCCTTACCAGTGGTGTGGTACTGACACCCTTCTAATTGAGGTTATATATTCGACCCCAACTCAATTATATTATCTCATTTAGGGCATGTCAATTAGATGACTACTTCCCATAGTTACAGTCTCTTTCTCAGTCTCTATAATAAAACTCAGATACTTCTATAGAATTTAGGATTATCATATATAGTCACCCAATTTAGTATGAAACTCAGCTAGTTCTATCAGAAACAAGACTGTCAGACACAGTCATTCAGATAATAGTATATCAGTTATACGAAACTTATGCTATCAGTATTCAGATTCAGTGATGTCATAATCTAAGTTATAGTTTATGTATTTATGTATGTGTTATCACCTTCATGTTAATCAGTCAGTTAGTAGATCAGACGTTCAGCAGCCAGACTAGCAGTGAGTCCTCATCATTTGAGGATAGCATGATTATTTTATTACTTTATTATTTCAGTAGTACAGAGTTAGTTGGGAACATATCCCATCAACTCTACAGTTTTTAGACAGTTTAGAGGCTTCCAGACTATAGCATGTTCAGACAGTTATTTTAGTTTTGTTTTGGCATTGATATATTGTATTTCCAAATGTTATTTTTATCAGATATTTGAACCTTATGTCCTTTCAGCCTTTTCTGCATCTATACAGTATATTATGCAGTGCCCAGTTACAGATATCAGTCATGGGTTAGCTTGTGGTCCTGCGGGATCATGAGCATCGTGTAGCATTACGGGTACCAGATTTGGGGTGTTACATTATTGATACTAGTTAGCTTCCCATCTCATATTCTCAGTACATTAATATTACTACATAGATACTTCTTTACACTATATTGTGTCATAATGTAGTTTCAGACACTCAGTACCCAGACCATTCTTTGCACATCCATGCGCCACTCAACTGCAGTATTGGTGAGCCCTCATCAGTTGAGAGCTTTTTATCAGCTTTTTATTTTTAAGTATTTTATTTATTTTAGTTAGTCAGAGTAACTTGGGAGCTTGTCCCAATAACTCACCAAGATTTGGAGGCTTTCAGACTAACAGACAGATGTATAGAATATTAGTACTATTTTGAGTTAGGCATGTTTATTTCCAACTTTGGATGATATCCCATTTTTTATCATTATTATTTTACAAGTTATTTTTTTTAGCTTCCACCCAGTATGCTATTATCTTTTAGTAATTGTGTGTTGGTCATGGGTTAGCTTAGGGTCACCTGTGACTTTAAGAACCATCTTATGACTAGAGGTTTGTTTTGGGTTGTTTCAAACTTGGTATCAAGAACATTGTTCAAAGTTTCCTAAGGTATACGAAAGTCGCATTAAATAGAGTCTTGTTCATGGGTGTGACACGCGCCCAACTTATGGACGAGAGTCTATGGAATATTTTAGGAAAGTTTTACTTAATTCATTATAAATGTCATGCAATGGAGTATAATATTAATAAAAATTCTTCTTCTAAATCATTGTCTACCCGATTATAGAAAATGCCTCCCAAAAGGTCTAACGGAAGGAGGAATAGGGACCATCCAACACCACTACCTATTCCTGAATACCCTATAAATAAGTAGGTCTCTCATGCTAAATTCAAGGATACTTTCAAAGCATTGACCCAATCTATGTATCTTTAGATTAACCAGCAAGCAGTTTCCTTAGCTAACCCACTAACAAATATGACAACAACTAGGATTTGGGACTTCACTCAGATGAATCCTCCAGTGTTCTTTGGATATATATGCTTGAGGAGGATCCCAATGTATTTTTGGGTATTGTGTAGAAGGGGACTAATTTCATGGGTGTAACCTTGAGTGAAAGTGTTGAGTTAGATGCTTACCAATTGCAACGGTTGGATCACACTTGGGTTAAGCAGCGGAAGGAGAATTCAAGTATCAATGCAGGTCCTATAGAGTGGGATGAGTCTGCTACTGCTTTTTTGGATAGGTTTTTCTTAATTCAGTGGAAGGAATCCAAAGTGAAAGAGTTCATTAACATAAATAAGGGAAACATAAATTTATGGAGTATTCACTCAAGTTTACTTGGTTAGCGAGGTATGTTACGAATATGATGGTTGATTCTAGGGCTCGAATGAGGAAGAATTTATTTGGTGTTTTTAAGGATATGGTTAAGTAGTCTAGGACATCTTTGTTGATTATAGAGATGGACCTCACTAGAATAATGGTTCATCCTCTACAGATTGAGGAAGAGAATATCAAGGAAAAGGTAAGGGAAAATTAGAGGGACAATGCTAATAGATTCAATTTCTCTGGATAGAGGTCAGATGGTGGGAATCATTCTAGTTCCCCTAGAAATCTAAAGCCCTAGCACTATCTTCATCTAGTGCTCCAGTGTCTATGTTTAGACAGTATACTCATGACAGAGCACCAAGATCTAAGTGTTAGGGAAGTGTGAATAGTGGTCGCACCAACCTAGTTTTCAAGAGATGTAGTAAGAACCACAAGGGTGAGTGCATGGCAGGTAGTGATACTTGTTTATGGTGTAGCACGATAGGCCACTAGATAAGGGATTACCTATTAGTTCTATGGAGTGGTAGAAAGATCGTCAACAAGACCAAACAAACTCCTCATCGGTTCCAATAGGTTGCCAAATATATTAGGGTGCCACTTCTAAAGAAACCAGTGGACAATGTTTAATTAACTTTATGCCCTTTAGAATTAGCAGGATTAGGAGAGTTCTCCTTAAGTGGTTACTGGTATGTTGCAAGTCTTTTTACCTTCATTTGTATGCATTATTAGATCCCCAACCCACACTTTCTTTTGTGACTCCTTATATAGCAGTAGATTTTGGTGTTAGTTCCAAAATCATAGCACAACCCTTCATAGTTTCTACTACAGTTGATAGTTCTATTATCACTAGATGGGTATACAGAAATTGCCCAGTCACAGTATCCCAGAAATTTGCCTCAGTCGATATTATAGAGTTAGTGATGACGGATTTTGATGTATTGTTTGAATAGATTTGTTCCACTCTTTCTATGCCTTAATTTATTGTAGGAACAAAGTAGTATAGTTTCTGTTTTCCAATGAAAAGTCTTAGAATAGAGGGGTAGCACCTCAACTCCTATAGTTTGGCTTGTCTCCATCCTTAAGGTGGGGAAAACGTTTCCAAATTATGCATCTATGATCTTGTTTGAGTCAAGGATTCAAGTTCCAAGATCTCGAGTCTTGAGCCATCTCAAGTACTAAATGCATTTCCAAAAGTATTTTATGAAGATCTACTCGGAGTTTCTATCTAGAGGGAAATCGATTTTGGAATAGATCATTATCCAAATACTCAACCCATTCCAATTCTACCTTACATAATGGCTCAAGCCGAGCATATGGAGTTGAAAGATGGTTCACTCTATGCATAAGAAAGATGGTTTTCTCCGAATGTGCATCGACTACTGTTAGTTGAACAAAGTCACAATCAAGAACAAGTATCCCATCCCCAGGATTGATGACTTGTTCGACCAATTTTAGGGTGCTTACTATTTTTCTAAGATAGACCTTAGTCCGACAATCATCAGCTCAGGGTCAGAAAATTTGACATTTCAAAGATAGCCTTTAGAACTTGGCGTGGTCACTTCAAATTTGTAGCTTTGTATTTTGGACTAACAAATGCACCTATATATTTTATAGACCTGATGAACGAAGTGTTCAAGCAGTATGAGGACATGTTCATCATAATTTTTATAGATGACATTCTCATCTATTCCATAGTTCGGGTGAACACATAGACCATTTACAAATTATTTGGAAAACTATCAAAGATCATAAGATATTTTATAAGTTTAATTAGTGTGAATTCTAGTTGAAATCAGTAGCTTTTCTTAGACATATTATTTCTAGTAAAGGCGTTCGAGTTGATACTTAAAAGACCAAACCAATAATAAATTGGTATAGACCTAACTCTCTATTAGATATCAGGAGTTCCTTGGGTTTAAAAAGTTACTATAGATTGTTTTTAAAAGGATTTTCCTCTACTACCTCTCCCATATCCCGACTAACTCGGAAGAAGGTCAAATTCCAGTTGTCAGATTCTTGCAAGAAATGTTTTCTGGAGTTGAAGACTCGACTCACCTCTGTTTATACAGAATCAAACTATAAAGATAAAAATAATCCTAAAAGAAAGAGACGAAAATCGAGAACACTAACTAAAGAGGAAAGACAACACACAGATTGAAGAGAACAAGTAAGAAGAACACAATCTAAGTGCAAAAATGTAAAGATAGACAGTAAGACATAAACTACTACAAGTAATAGGAACTATGGTGTGTATCAAACACTAAAACTCACTAGAACTCACTATAGCAACACCAGACTCTTACATTGACACAAAAGGGAGTCAATATTCCCCAAGCACCAACGTTTCTATGCTGATTTACAACCCAAGTGATTCCACACCTATGTTTGCCCTAGTTACAATTATGGCTTTTCAAAGCCCTACACTACAAACACTCCCTCTCAAGAGAATTGTCTATCAATATCATTCAAAACTAATGAGAAAATAAGCCTAAAGAGTCTATTTATAGCTTATGACATAATATACCAAAATACCCTTAATGAAAAAGGCTCCTATAGAGTGTAAAGAAAAGGCACAAAAGACCATTACACCCTTAAATAAGTGGCGGTCATATAGTGTCCTAAGACTCTTCTTCACACTTCAATATATATAATCCCTTGTGTTATTTTCGCCTTCATAATTATTCTTCAATACATGGTCTCTTGGGTGCTTCATCAAGACAAGCTCCCTAGAAACTTTCCACATACGGCATTGCACTATTGAGTGCCCTAAAAGGTTTCCCCGTGCATGTTCTCAAGCCTTCAATGTGACCAAAGCTTGATTCTTCATATATTGGCCTCGAATGATGGAATCCAAAGCTAACATGGTCATTTGGATCGTATCATTATCCCTTTCTTGAAAAGTATTGTATGTCGAATCCATACCTTGTAAAATCAAAGAAAGGACAAACAAGCACCACATCCTCATGACATGAGGGTTAGCGTTAGTACAAAAATTACATCATCATTCCACGATGGTTCACACTTGAAATATGTCCATGGGTCCTTTGTGTTGAATATGAAAAGCTTAGTGAAAATATCACAAGGAAGTGGCTATAACAAATATCAAGAGATAAGGAAACTACAATGGTATAAATGGCTTCACTAACCCAAAAGGTAAGACCACCTTTACCTTAGGAACCATAGATACATTTGTTTCATTACCACTTTAAGGGACCTCATCAAATGTGGTTCCACTATTGGTCTTAAAGCAACCACATCCAAATGTCATTATTATTCAAACAAGGAAACCATCCATCAAAATTCCTACTTCTACATAATACAATTTAAAAACTAACATGGTTGTCATCATATATAAAGGGGTAGTATAGGAAGGAATAAAGTGTGAAGACATCATCCAAGGTGCTATCATCTATAAGAATGCCACTTGGTCCAAAAGATATAACACATAAGGAATACAAAGATGGAATTAAAACAATTAAGCACATATGACTTCTTCCCTTTAAGTAAAGTATCAGCATGGGATCCAAAAGTTTAGATTCATGAAATTTAAACACAAGTGTGTCAAACATAGATTAATAATTAGTAGCATTACCCCAAGATGAAAATGAAACCTTTGTCCTCGGGTTTTCAAGAATAACCCCTTGCTTGTCAAATAGACCAAGAAACAAGTCACAATCCTAACCATCTTTATAGGAACGATCAATAATTGGATTTATTAAATCAAGGGTATCACTACTCAATTGATTATTCCTTTCCATGACCATATATTCCTTACCCCTAAGAGTACTCTCTTCTTCCACGAAGAGATTTCCATCTTTAGGAGGAATGTTGTCACTCATATTTTTAATACTAATCCCGCTAACGTTTCTATTTCTCTTCGTATTTCTCATGTTTTGCAGGATTACGAGGATGTCTTCCCAAAGGAATTGCTGAAGGGATTGCCTCCACTTCGGGTCATTGACCACCAAATTGATTTTGTGCCGGGCTCATAATTCCCCAACAAACTAGCTTATAGAAGCAACCCAATGGATACTAAGGAATTACAACACCAAGTTAAGGAACTTCTCAACAAAGGGTACATCAAGGAGAGTATGAGCCCTTGTGCGGTCCTAGTACTACTAGTTCACAAGAAAGATAGGACTTAGCATATATGTGATGATTGTCAAGCCATCAACAAGATAATGGTAAAATACCGTCACCCTATTCCTGGACTAGATGATATGCGTGATGAATTGAGTGGTTCGTATTTGTTTTCTAAAATTTATTTGAGTAGTGGCTATCACCAAATCCGTATGCAATCAGGTGACAAATGGAAAACCACATTCAATACCAAATTTGGTCTCTATAATGGATGGTTATACCATTCGGCCTAACAAACACTCCAACTACTTTCATACGGCTAATGAATTATGTGATAAAGCCATTTATCAAAAAGTTTGTTATTGTTTACTTTGATGATGTGTTGGTTTATAGTAAGTCCTTCGATGAGCATGTAAAGCATTTACAATGTGTGTTTGATGTCCTCCGAAAGGAGAAGTTATATGCTAATCTAGAAAAGTGTTCTTTTGGTGTCCATGAGGTTGTATTTCTTGGGTTTGTGGTGAGCTCAAGAAGGGTCGAAGTGGATCAATCTAAGATTGACACCATTAAAAATTGGCCAACTCCTAAAAATTGGCCAACCCGTGAGAAGCTTCCATGGGTTAGCTAGTTTTTATAGATATTTGGTCAAAGGATTTAGCACCATTGTCGCCCCCTTGACCGAAGTGATTAAAAGGATCGGCCTTTCAAGTTGGGAGATGAACAAGTTAAGGCCTTCGAGGACTTGAAAGCTATGCTTATCTCAATCTCTTGGCTACAATTGCCTAATTTTAACAAGACTTTTGAGGTCGAATGTGATGCTAGCAAAGACGGCATAGGCGCGATTTTAATGCAAGAATTCTAGCCTATTGCCTACTTTAGTGAAAATCTCAAAGGAGCAACTCTAAACTACTCTACGTACGATTTAGATTTGTATGCATTGATTAGAGCCTTAGCTACTTGACAACATTAATTGCCGCCTAAAGAATTCATGATCCAAATGGATCATGAATCATTGAAGCATCTACGGACTTAAGACAAGCTTAACTGATGGCATGCCAAATGGATTGAGTTTCTTGAAACTTTTCATTATGTGATTCATTATTAAAAGGGAAAGGACAATGTGGTGGCCCATACTTTTTCTCAAAAACATGTTCTTGTGTCTTGGGTTGAGGCTATGAACATGATTACTCATTGATATTCTTTATAGTTGTTTCTTTTTAGATTATCACCTGGGTTGTTCTTTATTTCTTGAGCTAACTATTTCAATGCTTGGCCGCCATTAGAATAAATTTATATTTCTGTGTGAATCCGAGAGGAGAATCATAGATTAGAACGAGGAAATTAAGGATCAAGGTTCTTACCCTTTTATAAAATAAGGGGTTTGAATTAGCATCTAGGATAGGAATATACCTAGAAGCCTTGTTTGGTTCAATTGCAAAAAGATAACTTTACGAATCTAGAAGAATTTTTACATCTCTGCAGGAGTTGTAGCTGCAATATTCAATAGATAGAAGATTTTAGGTTGGGATACCAAGATCGTTGCCTAAAACCTTGCAAACCAACAACCCAATAACAATAAGATTACGATAAGAATGGAGATTTGTATGATTATTCAAAAAGCCTCAACTCTGGAATTCTTATCATTATTGTTTACAACCGTTGCTTGCTTTTCTTTAGTCATAAACTTTTATTTCTGCTTAATTAATTTATATTTTTATTCTCAAATTCAAAAATCATCTTGATACTTTACAACACATAATACTAATTGTCTAAAACTAAAAGTTGGTTAAATTTCTAGTTGCTTGGTCCAATGAGATTTGATTTTCTAAATCACGATATTACTTGTAAGATCATGTGCACTTGCGTGTGTGTCTTAGTCGCAACAAGTTTTTGGCGTTGCTACCGAGGACTAATATAATTAGTAAATTGCTAAATTTTTTGTTTTTCGTATTAAGTTTAAGTGTTAACATCTTGATCTTAGTGGCTGAAGTTTTGCAGGTTTAGCTGAATCCAGGACTGTCAAGAGACAAAAAGTTGGTAGAGCCTTTTACAGAACCAAAATAGATTTTCAACAAAAGCGAAGAATGGCTTAACAAAGAAATGAACCGGCTGATCCAAATGCCAAAAATATTCCACCTCTGATTATTCCAGTTGTTCCTGCTCAACTTGCTGCTAGACCTATTCGTGAGGTGACAATCCCACTCACGAACCATGTGACGAGCAGTATTCTCAAGCCCGGACTAGGAGGTCAATTTGAATTAAAGTAGAATATGGTGCAATTGCTGAATTCAGCGGGGCAATTTCATGGCCTTTCACATGAAGATCCGCAGTAGTACATACAGACCTTCTTGGAAATAAACAATACTTACATTCCTAAAGGGGGTGAGTTTGGATTATGTCAGGTTGACACCCTTTCCCTTCTCTCTAATGGGGGAAGAGAAAAGGTGGTTACATGCTGAACCACCACTCCTATCACTATGTGGGAAGATCTAGCTCGGAAATTCCTTATTTGATTCTTTCCATCTAAGAAGACTACATGCTTGAGGAGCGAGATCTTGAGTTTCAGACAAAAAGAATAAGAGAATATCTACCAAGCTTGGGAGAGATTTAAGGGTATGCTAAGAAATTGCCCTCATCATCATCAGTCAAACGATGTTCTTATGCATACTTTCATTGAGGCACTGCAGCCAAATACAAAGATTCTCTTGAATTCAGTAGCAGGAGGACATGCTCTTGAGAAGACGTATGAAGAATTATACGCTCTGCTGAATCGAATTTCACAAGGGAACCTTAACTGGCATGCAGATTCGAGGAGTACTCCTAGAAAGGGTGTAGGGGTATTAGAGGAAGATCAGTTCACCGCATTATAGAAACATATCACAGATATGCAAAATCATATGATTATTCAGGTTAATACTATAAAATTTGGTGTTACACAACTAGCAGCCACAGCGAATGCAGTCCAACAAGTGAATTCTTAGTGTGAGTTTTTTAAAAGTAGTGAGCACACAGTAGATGTATGTTCTGTTAATCTAGATTCTATTAACTATGTGAGAAATGTGAATTGGCAGGGACAACAAAACTTTGGTAACACGTATTATCCCAACTGAAGGAACCATCCTAATTTCTCATGGGGTGGAAATCAGACGCAGAATGCAAATCAGTACAAGTGATAAGTACAACAAAATCAATAGTCAGTTCAGAACAATCAAGCTATCACTGCTCAATCTAGCAATATGGAGGAATTAATGAAGCAGTTTATGGCTCAACAAGTGTAATTTGCAATTAAAATTAAGACTCAACAGGCACAGTTTCTAGTTGAGTTAAAGATTCAACAATTGCCTATGAGAAATCTAGAATTGCAAATGGGTCAAATTGCAAGGGCATAGAATACAAGGCCTCCAAGAGCATTACCTAGTGATACAGAGGCAAATCCTAAGCAGGTGAATACTATTACAACAAGGAGTGGGCTGCAAACTAAGGAGACAGTTCAGGAGCAAGCTAATCCCACAGTCATTGATAAGGGTGCTAAAAACAATGCAAAGAAAGAAATCAAGGAAAAAGTGGAAAGTGAAGAAATTCATGTGGATAAGAAGACTTTTCCTTTACCTTTTCCTCAAAGGGCAAGGAAGCATTAAGAGGAGGAGAGTTACAAGAAGTTCTTAGATCTTTTGAAGTAGGTCCAAGTGAATCTTCCTCTTTTTGACATTCTGTAGAGTGTGCCAAAATATGTAAAATTCTTGAAGGACATAGTTGCGAATAAGAACCAGTTGACCGAGCATACTATATTTGCACTTACTCAAGAGTGCACATCTAAGATTCAAAATAAATTGCCTACAAAGCTTAAGGATCCAGGTAGTTTCACCTTGCAGATTACCATTGGACAGACCATTAGTGCACGAGGATTATGTGACTTAGGAGCTAGTATAAATATTATGCCCACATCGTGGTACCGGAAAATGGGTCTTGGGAGTCCCAAACCCACTACTATTATTTTACAGTTGGCTGAGATCGCACTTACTAGGCCGAATGGTATTATTGAAAATATTTTGGCACAAGTAGGATCTTTAATCTTTCCAGTAGATTTTGTAATTCTTGACTTTGAGGCTGATTCTTTGGTTCAATTTATTTTGGGATGACCCTTATAAGCAATGGGATAGTCATTAATTGATGTAGCAACCAGGAAAATAACAATGCGAGCGCATGATAAAGTAGAGGTTTTGATATGCACAAGGTGTTGAAACTGCCAGTTATATATGAGGAGTTGTCATCTATATCGATTATTGACCTTGCTTCGGATTGGCATTTGTTGTTGTCTGATTATCCATTAAAGCGAGCTTTGATGGGTCGTGATCTTTATAGAGATGTGAAAGAATTGGAATTTTTCCAGGTTATAAATTTGAAAGTGATTAAGATGAACAAATTGCCTTTTGAGCCATTAAATAGGCCAATTGGTATATCACCCTAGGCCTCAGTTAAAGAAGCTCCTAACTTGGAGCTTAAGGTTCTCTCTCTGCATTTATAATATATTTTTCTTAGTGATTAAGATAATTTTCCTATTATTTTGTCTGCGGGATTATCAAATGTACAGGTGAAGGAAACCATAGCAGTTCTAAAGAAGAGAAGAAAGGCGATTGGTTCTCAAATGTCCGATATTACTGGAATCAAACCAGTATTATGCATGTATAACATCTACATAGAAGAGGGTTATAGACCGAACGTAAAGCAACAAAGAAGGTTGAATCCTGTGATGAAGGAGGTGGTCAGAAAAGAAGTGATCAAATGGTTAGATAGTGGTATTGTCTATCCAATTTTGAATAGCAAATGGGTGAGTCCAGTGCATTGTGTACCAAAAAAAAATTATGACCGTGGTAACAAATGATGATAATGAGTTGATCCCCACACGCATGGTGGCCGATTGGAGGATTTGTATTACCTATCGGATATTGAATGAAGCAACTCGTAAAGATCATTATCCTTTTTCTTTCGTTGACCAAATGTTGGATAGATTAGCGGGATAAGAGTATAATTGTTTTTTGGATGGATACTCCGGCTACAATTAGATTATTATAGCATCAAAAGACTAGGATAAGACCACTTTTATTTGTCCTTATGGAGAAGTTGGATTACTCACTTTAGGCTTACAGAACAGCTTACAAGACGCCTATTGGGATGTCTCCATATCGCTTGGTTTATGGTAAAGCACGTCATCTACCTTTGGAGCTGGAACATAAAGCATATTGGGCCATGAAAAAGTTAAATTTTAAGATGAAATTGCCAAGCTATATAAGGAGAAGACCAAAAGGTAGAATGATAAACAAATTGAAGAGAAAGTGTTTGAACCCAAACAACTTGTTTTATTGTTCAATTCAAGGCTTAAATTATTCCCAAGTAAATTGCAATCTAAATGATTTCAGGTGGTAGGAATGACACCTTATGGAGATGTGGAGTTGTCGAATAAAGAAAAGACAGAGAAGTTTTTGGTGAATGGACAACACATAAAGCATTACTGGGTAGATCATCTGGATAAGCACAAGGAGTCCATCATCTTTGTTGATGAGTAGAACTGATCTAAGTCGTGCCATGACGTAAAATAAGGCTTTGTATGGGAGGAAACCCAAAAATATAATGTAATAGGTATTTTAATTTTTAGTTAGTAGGATGAACAACAATAAATACTTAAAGAAAAGTCTTGCCACGACCAAAAATAAGGCTCTTGGTGGGAGGCAACCCACTTTTACTTACATAATTTTGTTATTTGTTGATGGGCAGAAATAAAAAACTTGGTGAAGAAAGAGAAGATGAGAAGATGATTAATATGGGCCTTTAAGTAAATAGGTGATACAGGGTAAGAAAAAGGTAAAGGTTAAGAAAATATGCATTAAAGTATGGGAAATTTAGCCTTAGAAAATCTTTTGGATGCAATTTCTAATGAAAGTGCATGTGTAAAACTGTTAAAGAAAGGTCATACACTCATAATTAGAGGTGTTTATGTGAAGAATTATTCATGAATTAGTTATTGAGATGAGATTATGAATTATACCAACTTCAAAATGTCTTTGTGTGTTAATGTTGAATAACTAATAATTAGACTTGTGAAATAAAAAGGGGAAGTCTGATACGCCAGTGCATTCATGTATGGATTTGTGCTAGCAACTAAGTGTGGGGTGAAATTCACACTTAGTGATGGCTAGTTTCAAAGATTCTTTCTTTATATGTTTGTGGGATGTTATGTTTAATAGGTACAATATCGAGCAGCTATCCACAACGAAGCAAAGAGAAAAATGTAGCTGGACCATCTAAGCCCAGGAATAAGAGGAGCTGTGAAGCTCACCAGGTGGCTGAATCCCCACATGTTAATAGGGGTCAAAAGAGGTTCAGAACTAAGGTTGTGGTTGCAGCAGGACAAAAGTGGTACTCTCAACACAAAGAGTCAAAATATTCTTCAGATCAATTTATCAATAAGGCAAGATTGATGAAAGAATATCCGTCTATGTTGAAAAAGATAGAGGCCCAACATATGAATTTTCTCTTTGAGCAGCCGGGTGCATACAACTTAAGCTTAGTTCGGGAATTCTATGCAAATTGGAACCCAAAAGATTCTAAGATTGAGGTACATGGTCATCTAATAACTTTCACTGTGAATTCTGTTAATGAGTTGTTAGGTGCACCCTTTGCAGATCAAGAAGAGAATGATCATTGAGCCACCATATCAGCATATCTGTCATCTCCTATGTGGCACTCGATCTTCGGTGAGGTTAATTCACCACAAAGAGAGAGGTACGCATGTATCACTTCCATTTGCTCATCTGAATAGGGAGGCACGTTTATGGCCCAAAATTATCTATGTCTGTCCTGTTCATGGGACATATATAATGAAGGTGACCCATGATAGGGTGTGTTTTATTTATGCATTAATGTGAGATGATGTGGATATGAATGTGGGTGATATTATTTTTTTGGTAATGAGGAATGCTCAGTTCTTAGGGGGTCGTGGATATGGGTTCGGTGAGCTACTGACCAGATTATTGAGGCAATAAGGTATGCTAGAGAAAGAGGCAGATTATTTACTGCCTGTTGGTGACAGGCCATGGGATATTTATTGCACCAAGGGACCAGCTCCTCATGGTGTGAATTTTACTATGCCCTAGCATTAAGCTCATACTAATGAGATCACAACTTGTATGAATGGGCTGACTATATTGCAGTTGAGGACTGGGGGCATCCAGCCACCCAATAGGAAATTTGTGCTGTCGAGTTTGACTACCCATTAGGACCTCATGCTCAAATGATGCTATGCTTGGCCCAGATTTTGATGAGCCAGTAGATGATGACGTCCCCACTGATGAGGAGGGGTGTATGGCTTATTCTGATGATGAGTCCAAGGATAAGAAGTATTCTGACGATAGTGAATCAGGCGAGGACTTTGGTGATGATGCTGATCCTAATGACGTGATAGCCTTAGTGACATTTGACTGAGCAGGGAGTACGACGCCACCTTTCCTTATTGCTAGCACTGAGACAGTGCTATATTTAAGTGTGGGGTAGTTGGTTGTTGATCTTCTTCATCTCTATCTCTTTCATTTATAATATCTAAACAATGTTGGTTTTTGGATGTGTTGCTTGGATAATTTTTACTTTTATTTATAAGTTTTGTGGGTTGTGAGCTGACAATATTGCCCTTTTGGCAAAATAGTTTCCCTCTTTGGCAAATTAGTTAAAAGGTGTTTGTTTTATTTACAGTATTCTATTTTCAACCTTTGTGGTAATTTTCAAATTACAAGTATTATGTGTGCCTTTTTGGCAAATTTTAGTTAGTCAACGTCATATTTAGTGCCTTCCCCTATGATAGATGGATGACGACCGTCTTAAGGGGAGTGTATCTTTAAAAGCTGAGTAAATGATAGGACCCTGATGGCGACCTTTGAAAAACGCGATATGTTTGGCAAAGATTTTTTAGATTTTAAAAATTGTGTTGAACAAAAAAAATTGAGATGTTTTAGATGTTAAATCCCAACAGGTGTAGTTTGATTTGATTGTCTTAATGTTGAATTTAATAAAGTGCAATATCGGAAACCGTAAGGATCCGACTTGATTCTTAGCATGCTCCGAGTGAGTGAGTGTTTGTTTATATTCTACATGTATAAGAATGACTAGGTGTTAGGTGTTAGGTGTAGGAAGTGATTTAGGCATTTCTTTGTTAACCGAATTGTAAAGACCTTATTTACTTACCCTTATGCATGACCTTAGTTAGCCCCGTTCAGTCTATATCCTGATTTCTTTGATAGCCTCATCCATAAACCAAATCCTTTCTTTGATAGACCTTAGTTTAATCCGTAGTTCCTAAGATCTTTAATAAAGACGATGAAATAAGAAGGGATGGAAATATTAAGAAGGAAAAAGGTGAAAGTGAAGCCCTTGAGAAGCAGTCGTTGTTCATTTAATTGTGACGGTTAGGAGTTAGAAAAAATATGTGATGAAAATTTTAATTTTTGTTACTCGATTTTTATGGTACAATGAACCTATTTTGGCCTTGGTCTATTAAGGACAATGTGCATCTTAACTAAGGTAAATTGCTTAGGTTGAGGGTGGCTACTATAGGGGTGAGTAACAAGAATTGGGGTATGAAGAAAAGCTAAAAATTGAATTATGATGTAAAAGAAAAATACTCCTACCATAGTGTTGTTAATGTGCTTAGAAAGATTGGGGTAAAACAATGGATGCATAAAGATAATGAAATGAAAAGTGGGTTGACAAAATGTGACTTTGATGGAAGGTGGTTATGTATTAAAGTGCTTAGGGAGATTAGTCACTATTTCCCAAATAGTTCCTACCTATCCCTTAGCCTGAATTACAACTATAAAAAGGCCTATTTGATCCTACATTTCAACATCCGACTATTAGTGGAGTAATACACTAAGGGCAAGTCTATGGTTCATCACCTATTATATATGAATTCCTTGTTGAGAGAGAGTGATTGGATTTTGATATTGCCTGCCTGATTAAAACAGTTAAATTATGAGTCATATTGGGAAAACTTTCTTGTTGTGAGGGTACATGCAGATGAAAGTCTGGATTACTTATTAAGTTTCCTGATTACGTGCTTTTGTTAAGTTTGCCAATGAATTGAATGTCACTGTTGGGATGATGAAGTGTGAAATAAAGTGTTCATGTGCCCAACACAAGCATGACTCTTAGGTTGTGATTAGAATGTTTGATGATAGTGTTGATTGAATTTGTTCGAGGATGAACAAGGTTTTAAGTGTGGAGTGGTGATCTTGGGCATATTTATATGTCCGAACACCACTATTTATTCATATTTGGACTTGTTTTAAGAATGAAAATCTTGCTAATTATATTGAATTGTGAGCTAAACTGTGTTTCATGGCTAATCGATGTGATTAGAGATACAGGGTAAATTTCCCATGGATTTGGAGAAAAATTGGATACATATCATGAAGATACAAAAGACCATGTTGATCAAAGTCAAAAACAATGTAGATGCACGAGATTAAGGATAAAAGAATGGAGCTGAGGATTAATAGAAAGAATGAGAGGAAATGGAGAAAAATTCTAGTGACGAGATGCTATCTCGACGTATTGCGTCGAGTGGTAAAAAGTGTGCCTTAGCCAAAATTTAAAGATCAACTTCTAGTGCATCGAAGAGATGTCAACACATCGTGTCGATGCATAAGTTCTGTGTCTAAGAAAAAAATTTCATCTGGAACTTCTAGAGCATCGACGCGATGTCAACACGTTGCATCGATGCAAAAAGTTTTGACACTTTGTCATATTTTGAGGAGAAAATTCCAGTGACACGACGTAATGTCAACGCGTTGCGTTGCGTGGTGAGGAACTTGACTTAGTCTAATTTTTAAAGGTAAATTTTACTACATCAACACAATGTTGACGCGACGCATTGGCTTTATTGAAATTTTCCCAAGTATAAAAGGAACACGTGAGCACAATACCAAGGATTTTTTGAGCAAGCATAGCAGCGGCGGAAAAGCATAGAATTCTTTCTTTTAGGGTTCTATTTATTTCTTGTGAACTTCTTTACCTTAATACTAATTTTGGGTATGATTAATTACTTATTTTTTATGTTTAATTCAAACATGAGTGGTTAAATACCATTTTTCTGGGGTTGAGGCCAAGAACATGATTACTCTTTGATATTCTTTATAGTAGTTTCTTTTTGGATTATCACCTGGGTTGCTCTTAGTTTCTTGAGCTTACTATTTTAATGCTTGGCCGTCATTAGAATAAATTTATATTTCTGTATGAATCTGAGAGGAGAATAATAGATTAGAATGAGGAAATTAAGGAGCAACGTTCTTACCCTTTTATAAAATAAGGGGTTTGAATTAGGATCTAGGATAGAGATATACCTAAAAGCCTTATTTGGTTCAATTACAAGAAGATAACTTTATGAATCTAGAAGAATTTTTTCATCTCTACGGGAGTTGTTACTGTAATATTCAATAGATAGAATATTTTAGGTCGGGAGACCAAGATTGTTTCCTAAACCTTGCAAACCAACAACCCGATAACCAATTAGACTACGATAAGAATGGAGATTTGTATGATTGTTTGAAAAGCCTCAACCCTAGAATTCTTCTCATTATTGTTTATAACCGTTGCTTGCTTTGCTTTAGTCATAAACTTTTATATCTAATTAATTAATTTATATTTTTATTCTCAAATTCAAAAATCATCTTGATACTTTACAACACTTAATACTAATTGTCTAAAACTAAAAGTTGGTTAAATTTCTAGTTGCTTAGTCCTCGTGGGAACGATAACTGATTGTGTAAATCACTATATTAATTGTACGATCACGTGCATTTGTGTGTGCGTCTGAGTCGTAACATGATCGACAACTTAAAACCCCTTTATGGTATTGTTATCATTTCAAAACAATTAAAAATAACTTCTTAAACACTCTCAAATCCCAAAGGTCAACAAAATGTTGGGTTTCTAAGAAGTTTGTCAGTTAGGACTCACAAATGTGATTTTCGTACATTGTTGTGATGCTTTCAGGCATGTTACTTATTCCCAAATCTTATTTTATGAAAATTATATGCTTTAAATAGTTTAATTGCATGGATTTGAGTATGGGTTAATATATGGTTGAGGTTTTTGGAATGATTTATCCTTAAATTGTTTTCCCATGATTTTCATGAGTTATTCATGCTTTGAATTAAATATTTTTAACTAATATGGTGCATGGGTGTGTGAATTAAACTAGGGGTCGAGGTAATCCCAAAAATCGATGGTTTTTTACTTAAAATCATTCTGGGATAATTATGTTCCCTCAACCCACTTGTGAAATTGGTTTTGAATAATGATTTGTCACGGTTTGACTTACTTAAACTATTACATTGCATAATTGGCTAAACAATTAATATGGATTTTGAGGTCTTAATGGATATATTTTGGGCTTTGTAAAACTAAAGGAGGTCGAGAAATTTCTCCAATTTGATTTAATGAATAAAGGAGGTCGAGACATTTCCCTAAGTTAAGCTTATTGTCATGGCATTTAAAAATGATTTCAAGTGTAAGGGTATGTCGATAGTCATAGTGTGCCTTAACAGTTAATGAATGAGTTATGTGAAACTTGCTTTAAATTATGCTTAGTGGGGGCTATGTAGCTAAGTCATGAAGGTGTAAATCTTTGATGACTTATACTGGAAACTCATGTTTGCCGACATAAGGTTTGGTCTTGATAGATTTATACATGGTTCACACTATTGACATATATTGTATCCTTGATTGTCGTGGGGTCAGGGCATTCCCTGGTCTTACTTGATACCGGATGAGTGAAGATTTTACCGCTCATTCTCACTAAACATTTGTGTGGATTACCTTATTTTGAATGAATGAATGAATAAATGAGACATATTAGTGATAAAGTGCACTAATATCAACTCTTTAAAGGCACAGATTTAAAGAGATCAAAAAATGTGGATTGGAGATGAAAATGATCAAAAGGGAGTAAGAAAAGTGCAGCTGAAGACTTGGAGAAGAAAGGCCTCAGGTACCGCATCGCGATTTGCTCACCACGATCACGACAGTCAAGCAAAATTCATTCAACCGCAATCGCGAAAGTTACCCATGGTCGTGTAACCGCATTCGCTGCCAGACCCACACTATTGCAGCTTAGCGAAAAAAATCATCCCAAGGACAAAACTAGAAATGCACCCAAATGATCCCCATTTTTACAAAAAGACTCAAACCCTAGCATCATCGAATATATTCCATCTTCCCAATTTTTAGGTTTAGCTCTTGAATTCATAAACTCCATTTTTGGAGAAGAAAATATTATATAATTTGTTCCGGCAGATTACATTAGAGACTTTCTATGTGGAAGATTAGGTAACTTCCATTATTGATTTATAGGAGTTCGAAGTTTGAAGTAACATTCACTTAAGCTTCAATAAATCACTTCAATGGAGTTTATGGGTATATATATGCTTTTTTATCTTATGTGTAGCTAGATCTCCCTCTTAGGGTTATGTGTGAATAGGGGTTAAAGTTTGTGCTGGTTGTTATTGATTAGCTTCTATTTAGTAGTTCATGTTAATGGGTTTTATCATTTTTATGCTAACTTGGATGGATTTTGATGGGTTAAAGCACCAAATACCATATGGGTATGATGAGTGAAAGCTTTATTCTCTAGAGAACCGAAGCCATCTTCGAAAGAAGGGTTTTAGGCGAAGTTTAGAAATCCTAATCATCCTTGAAAAAAGAATGTGGAGACCAAAGCACTGATAGACAATTGTGTGTGTAGTTGGCTAAATTTTTACTATCTTAGACATAAGGGTGAATGTGAGGTTGACTGTACCATATGTATCATCCTAGAAATAGGGATGCCTAGATTAAGGTTATGGTTACCAATTGTTGAACACACCTCTTAGGTATTCAAAAGAATCAATGTATGAAAGTTGGTGTTTTGTTGAAAGACTAGCATCAAAATCTATAACCAAACCTACAGATATTTGACTTACTAAATTGATATTGATTGCTAACACCTACATATAACTCCCTTAGTAGCGCATAATTCCAAGATCTATGCATACCTATTAAAACTCTAATTATTCCTAGCTCCAAACATATACTAGAAAAACCCAAAAAATAAAATTATAGTGTAGATACCTGTCTCCCCTATTTTTACCTTCTTGTAAAATTGGTTTGGATTTAACTTGTATCTTTTATTTTGAAGTAACTTGAGTGCTACTCACATTGTTCCTCGTGGATTCGACCCCGACTCTAAAGTTGGGTAAATATATTGACAACGATGGTCTTGCACTCAAATTGATATGTAAGTTAAGCGTTATCAAAAATGGTGTCGTTGTCTGGAAACAATTTGGCGTATTAAGTTAGTTTAAAATTTTAGTTACTTGGTTGAATTCAAGCTTGTATATATTTGCTTGTGATTTTTCTTTGTAGGTAGATTTTATTAAATTTTTACTTTTCTCTATGGCATCTCCTTACAAATACGATATTGGTAGTTGGGAATCCTATCATGACGATCCATGTCCATATTATGATGTACGACACTTCATGAGAGATTGTGACTATGCTCCCTGGAGAGAAATGGATTCACCATCTTAATCCTATAGGGAGTATAGGTGTTCTTTATGTAGTGGTTGAAATAGACATTGGAGTGATTGTCTAAATGACCCATCCCCTATTACACTAACCGAATTTCTATTTCTTCTTATGAGATTGATTGATCTTATGATGAGAAGAAGGAAGGGCAATAAACCAGACCCACTGTTCTTTGATCAAAGCTTCAAACCATTTTGGTTAGGTAACTATAACTGAGGATAGTGTGCAAGGCTTGCATAAATCCTATGGGGTGTTTGAAAGGGACAATGTCAAGGAAAAAAAATTGGGCAAGATCACAATTCTTGCAAACATCACAACCATGCCCAATTTCCAAGAGAAGATCCATCAAGAAAAGAAAACAAGATATAATAATGAGCATGGCCGTGAAGACTTCTTGGTGGCTTTCCAATCCATCAAGTCAAATGAGGAAGAAGAAGCCATAATAAAAGAAATGGTACTCAAGTCAAATGAAGAATTGATGCTAACCTCTTATGATGACTCTAGTTCATTTCGGGGTGAAAATGCTTTGGAGGAGGCTAAGCCGAAAATAAAAGTTGGACCTTATTCAAACCACTTTTCAACATTATGCATAAAGGATATCATAAGGATCTATCTTTCCGAGCAAATGGTGCATTGTGGGGAGCGGAGTCCACTTCTTATATTTTAGAATTTGGCATTCCAAAAGAGTATATGGAATCCCATCCATCAAAGTCCAAGGAACATAACTTTCGATGTACAAGGAATGGCCTATTGATGTGCCTACTTTTGCCAAAAGAGCCAACTCAGAAATTTAATTTCAAATTGCGTATAAGGTTCAAGACTTAAAAAGAGTAGGATCAAAGCTTGCTCGCTATGTCCTTACATCTTCCAAGTTTCATCTTGGAAGAATTGAATCTTTTGTCCATCTATCACTCACCGCATATTGAACAAAAACTGGGACGAAGATTTAAATCTTCTAAGTGGAAATATAAAATGATGCTATGGAGGCCGACTTCCATGATATTAAACTAAGTTCTAAATGGGAGGCATCCGATCATGCCATAAAAAGTGGCACATATTCTTTAGATTTATGCATATTAGAGTAGATTTCATTTTTGTTTTATTTTGTTACTTGTATAATCCATGAAATGTGGTCCTAAGAGAAATTTTTATTGACTTTGAAAAAGGAGTATGCGAAATTGGCATGTTGGAATGAATAAGAAGTGTAGGAAACCCGGTTGTTTGGTTTCAGTTACTACAACCGTGGTCCATGCGACTGCGATTGCGAAGGCTGCAATCACATAATTCGGACCACAACCGCAGTTGAATCAGATTAAAAAGACCATCCAAAATCAATTTTCCCATGCACCTCATTTTCAAAATTTTCTCAAATTTTCTTTCAGGTTTGTGGCTTTCCATTCCATATCCAAGTGCCACTTCAACCCTTGCTTCATATAAGCTGGTAAGGTGTCAAAATCTCCTCAATTTTGATATAATTTCATGCTTTGAACTAGTAATGTATAAAAAGGGTCTAAAATAATGTTTTTATTACCCAATTCATGCTTAGTTGTTATTGTTCTACGGTTAGCAATTGTAGTTAGTATACACAGTATTGGGGAAGTTATGAGTACCCAAAATTAAGCCTTAACTGCTTAAATTGAAGTGTACGCCATGTGTGCATTAAATGCCCCTCCGAATTCAATGTTTAATTTCTTTAAGTTTGGGGTTGTGATCATACACTCTTGGGTTGAAATTCTCTGTTTATGATCTTTTCATCCCTAGTTGAAATGAGGGATTGGGGGTTAAATTTACATTTTAAACAACGTGCAGAAACTGTCCCAACCTGGTCTCAGGTACCACGATCGCGGTCAAAACTCTGCAATCTCCATTCTTAAGGTTAGATTTTGGTAGCCTTCAAAACTTCTGCACATCCTCTGCTACCCACCAAACCTTCCATAACACCACCACTTGAGCGTGTTAGTATAATTTAGAATGTTTTTGGTATAAACATACTAATATTTGTCTGATTTCTATTGCTTTGAGGTTCTCAGCCTCTAAAATGAGAGATTTTGACAACACCAAATTCATGGCTGCACAATGCCATCACCTTTACTATAAGAATTTCCATACAACAAAGCTACTCCTTGAAAGGGGTATTAGCTTAGACAAGGTGGAAGGAAAGCTCCCAGTATTCCATGCCAGACTCATTGTAACCTAGTAGATGTGCTTTGCCTCGAAATCCTGCTATGCTAATGAGCAGTGGGTACGTGAGTTCTATGCAAACCTCAGTGTAGTGTCTTTTATAAACCCAATGATGACTATTAGGGGTAAGCAAGTGAGCTTCGTAGTATAGTAGATTAATTTGGTCTATAGGCTCCCAAATGCTAACATGGGGTTGTTTCATGCCAAGGCATATGAGCCAGGGACCTAGTTAGCAAATATCTTATGTCCTAAAAAAGTAGTTCCCTGGTCTATCACCAAAAGAGATATTTTGATGAAGGACTTCACCATAGAAGCTAGGCTTTGGCTAAACATCATATATGGTGGAGTATCTCCATGCACCCATATGACCATTTTCATTGATTTGAGAGCTCTGATGGTGTCTTGCATCCTATTTGGCATCACTCTTAATGTGGGCGAGATTGTTCTTTCAGAGTAGAGGTATTTCAAAAATCAGGGAGGTACACATCTTCTTTTCCCTTCCTTTATAACTAAGATTTGCAAGAGGGCAGAAGTAGAAGAGAATGCTATAGATACTTGGGTATGTCAAGGCTTTCTCATCTACCCACTCAAATTTAGAGGTGAGGGTACCCCAGGTCAGAGTAAGAAGAAGAAGAAGATGGACATGAGCTAACCAATCCAGGAGGACAAAAACTCTTGTAAACCATCATCAGCCACTACTTTCAATGATATAACTATTCAGATATAGGGGTGAGTGAACTATTATCAAAACTACCTCAGAGACTGGGAGTGCTTTCCATTATTCGTCATTCACATGTAGCACAGCAGATTATGAGAAGTACATGGTGGAGCAGCAGAATCCGGGTGCTATAGTAGCTAGTTTGGAGAGAGCCTATGCAGCCTTAGACGCCTCTCATAGGGACCTCAAGATTTTGCATGAGAAGATGGTGAAGAGAGATTATAAAAGACAAATTGTTTAGGAAGCCGTGGAAAGGGGTGAACAAACCTCTCCTTGAACTTGAAAATGTAACTTGAGGCTAAAATCCTAAGTTAGGGGTAGTAAAGGTTGATGGAATAAAGTGTGAGGCCATAAAATTGTTAGTGAAATGACGAATGATCCTAGGTATTGAAAATAAAAGAATAGAGAAATAAAGGATCCAACAAAAGGAATAAATAGCACGAAAGTTGTAAGAAAAAAAGATGAAAGAAATTGGTAAACAAAAGAAGAAAAAAAAATATGAATGACAAGAGAGAGAAAATAAAGAAGAGTGGCCCATAGTCAAAAAAGAAGATTGAAAAGTGTGGTATAGATGTTCAAGGAAGGGTGTAGCCATGTTGTTCCTAAATGATATCCTACCCTAACCCGAAACTATGTTGCAAGCTTAGAAAATCCTTCGAGATCTCCAACCATTTTCTTTCTTTGTAGTGGCGATTGAAAATAAGGGCAATCTTATGGTATGACACTTATTAAATAGAGATTTCTTTTGTTAGGGAGAGAGTTTTTGCACTTGTAATTTGTTGTTGTATATTTGGTAGTTTGGTGTGTTGAATTCTCTTTTTTGTGAGTATTGGCATGTGAAACAAGTTGGGGTAGGTGATTTTGTCACCTTCCGAGGAATGAGGCAAATGGATTATAGCAAAGTTGTGGTCAACAGGAAGCTACCTCTAGAGTATTGGTTGTTTTTGGTTGGTTTCTTTCTAAAGTGCTATGTATTCTTGAATGTTCCATCTTATGATGAAGGGTGTAGTAGAAATTAGTTTAGCCCATATGCAATGAGCTACTTTTTTTTGCAACTAAACTTGAAGTCATTGTGAGCTTTAGGGTATAAAGTTTGGGCATAGAGAATTGTTTTCTCATGGTAAGAGGTAGTGTTGCCTAAGGACAAGCAAATGCCTTAAGCTGGGGATATTGATGAGTAATGATTTTACAACTCATTCGCAATAAACATTTGTGCACATTACCTTATTTTGAATGAATGAATGAGACATATTAGTGATAAAATACACTAATATTCACTCTTTACAGGAATAGACTTGAAGAGATCAAAAGAAATAGATTAAAGCTGAAAATGATATAAAGGGAGCAAGAAAAGTGCAACTGAAAACTTAGAGCAGAAAGTCCTCAGATACCACTATCACGGTCTGCTGACCGCGATCATGGCAATCAAGAAAAAGTCATTCAACCATGATTGTGGAAGTTACCCGCAGTTTATTAACTGCAGTCACAGCCAGACTCGCGTTATCGCTGCTTAGCGGAAGAAATCAGCCAAAGGAAAAAATTCAAAATGCACATAGTTGATCCTAATTTTGACAAAAAGACTCAAACCCTAGTATTATGGAATATATTCCATCTTCCCCAATTTTTACAGTTAGCTTTTGAATTCATAACCTCGATTGCTTTAGAAGAAAATATTGTATAATTTTTTGGTGGAGAATACAATGGAGACTTTCTAAGTGAAACATTAGCTCACTTCCATTGTTGATTTGTGGGAGTGCCAAGTTTGAAATGACATTCACTTAAACTTAAATAAATAACTTCAATGGAGACTATGGGTATATCTATGCTTATTTATCTTATGTGTAGCTAGATCTCCCTCTTGGGGTTATGTGTGAATAGGGGTTAAAAAGTGTGTAGGTTGTTATTTATTAGCTTCTATTTAATAGTTCATATTTATGGGTTTTATCATTATTTTGCTAACTTTTTTGGGGTTTGATAGGTAAAAACCCCCCCAAATACCCATATGGGTATGATGAGTGAAACTACATGCTTTAGAAAACCCAAAGCCATCTTCGAAAGAAGGGTTTTAGGTGAAGCTTGGGAATCCATATCATCCTTGAAAGAAAGATGTGCAGACCAAAGCAATGATAGACAATTGTATGTGTAGTTTGCTAAATTTTCACTATCTTAGACATAAGGGTGAATGTGAGGTTGACTATACCATGGGAATTATCCTAGAAATAGGGATACCTAGATTGAGGTTGTGGTTACCAATTGTTGAACACACCTATTAGGTATTCGAAAGAATTAATGGTTGAAGGTTTGGTGTTTTGTTGAAAGACTAGCATTTAAATCTATAACCAAACCTACAAATATTTTACTTACTAAATCAATGTTGATTGCTAACACCCACATATCACTCCCATAGTAGCGCATAATCCCAGGATCCATACATATCTATTAAAACTCTAATTATTCGTAGCCCCAAACTTATACTAGAAAAACCCCAAAAAAGAAAGATTAGTGTAGATTCCTATCTTCCCTATTTTTACCTTCTTGTAACATTGGTTTGAATTTAACTTGTGTCTATTAATTCAAAGTCACTTGAGTTCCACTTATATTGTACCTAGTGTATTAGACCTCGACTCTAAAGTTGGGTAAATATATTGATGAGGACTGTATTGCAGTCAAATTGATGTGTAAGTTGAGCATTATCAATACCTCTAATTTGTGCAGCTAATACACACTTTGGCCCTTTAAGTAGAGGGAGCTTAGCCCATATAGCCCGTGGGTGTTTGTTTATTATGGTTAAGCTACATAGTCCAAGATAAAGTTTTACTTTGTTCTAATCTGTGTTCCTTATCCCGACATAATACTTATACATGTGTACATTTATGTGTACATGATTTTAAATTAAATTTGACTTTGCATTACTTTATCCATTATCCTTGAGTTATACGCTAGTGCTTAGCCAACTAACCATCTCAGGACACTGTATCCCCATGCGATGTAGGTTCTAAAGGCAATTCTACTTTTTCTGTGCAGTATTAGGTGGATCGGCTTGGTTCATTGGTTGTTTGATATGAAGTAGTGATTTTCTATTCTCCATAAGACTTGATTATTTCATTAGGTTTCTTTTATGACTTCGAATTGAAGACTTCACATTACATTATCATTTTCATTGTCACTGTCAGAGTCGTGGGCATGTCTCAACATTGGTTATTTTTGGATTAGTAGAGACTTTGTAGATATTTTTGTGGATGGTATATTGATGTTGACACACTTAAATATCTCTGAGCTTATTACTATTCTATCTTGTCATATGTTCTGAATTCAACCACTACTCGGTGTGTCATATTCTATTTGGCTAGGCAACATGTGTAGTCTCCGATCCTCGATGGAGATGAGATACCCATCATGCCCTGACCTAGTTTGACTCATAACAAAGTTTTTATCAAAGCCAGGTTTGGTGTCTTGGGATGTCCATAAAGTCATGTCAAGTAGAATCTCTTTCATTGGTGTGTAGTGTGCAACACTTTTGAGAGAGGGGCTATGAGACATTTAGGAATATTTTCCTTTGTTATGTTCTATGTTCGAGCTATAGAGTCTAAGGTCATGAATATTCTCTAATTCCTATTTTTTCGCTTTTCATATCATGCCTCACAGAAGTTATGATGCTCGTAGGAACTCTTCTGTCCCACTTGAGGACAATGTGGGTGGCACTCTTCTTGTGTATGCAGTTCAAACCCGCTCTAGGGCTCTAGATCCACATTGTACTTTACCAACAAGGAGTTCCAACGGTCCCTACCAGTCCTTCGCGGGCTCCTCAGGTTGAGGATAATCATTCCTCACCGCCCTAAGGATATATTTTTAATGCACAGTTTTATCGATCTATTCATATATTGACCCAGTTGGTGACATCTTAATCCCATCAGTCAGATCCTTCTGGTGCAATTTTGAGTTCTTTTGAGGTTACTAGGGTTGGTCAGTGTATGAGTTTCAATCCTCTGACCTTCACTGGTTATAAGGTTGAGGAGGATCCTCAATGATTCATAGATGTGATAGAGAATCCTCACGGATTCATAGATGAGATAGAGAAGATTTTTTGAGTTGTTCAAGCTTCTAACTCTGAGGGTGTTATATCAGGTGAAGGATGTGTTATATCAATGGTATGAGGAGTGGGACTAGTCTAGGGTTGAGGATACGGCGATGGCATTATGGAATGAGTTTTTTGAGTGCCTTCTTTTATCATTCCTTTCCACAAGAGTTAAGAGAGGTGAAGGTTGAGGTGTTTGTAAATTTGAAGCAAGGGAAGATGACTATGAAAGTGTATGCCTTAAAATTTCATGTGTTGTCCCGTTATGCTCCTTAAATAGTATCTAGCATGAGGGCTAAGATGAGGAAGTTTTCTTCGGGCTTATCTCTAGTCTTGGTGTTGGAGTGTAAGGTTGCTTTGTCTAATAGTGATATGGTATCTCTTGGCTTGTGTTATGTATGCAACTATAATACCCCGCATTTTCATAGCGTAATCTAAATCCCAATACATGAGTATTCCTAAGTAAAATTTTTGAAACACTCAGTATTTATCCGTTTAGATCTTTCCATTGCATAGAAAATTGAATTAGCTTTCCAACGATATAAAATTAACCCAAATCCGATGACCGAGTAAGAAGTTATGGCAATTTTAAGTTTCAATCATTAAACATCGTCATTTTAACTCTTAGCGCATCGTGGAGCCAGTCTAAATGACAATTGGCAATTTTCATTGAAGGTGCGAGATCTTGGCGCATCATGCCAAAGGCCAAATTGGCATTTGGTAGTTTCCCGTGTCTCTCCATGATTCCACCGCATCGCGGTGAGCTTCTAGGTCACCAAAAAGGTGGCAACGTGATTACGCCATGTCACGCCACCATACATTTTCTCAATTTTCCCTTTTCCAGTGGCTTGGCGTGATAGTGGCGCGTTACGCCGAGGGTGAAAATCAAGAATTTTTCCAGTTTTGCGATTATAAATTACAGGGGTCGTTTGGTCTTTTCCCATGGCCCAAAATCCAGCTAAACATAGGATTTAACCCTAAGGAAGCATTATTTGCTCACTTTTGCATTATCCTATCAAACTAAAGATCCTTTTTTCAAGAACAAGAAACCCTAGCTCTCAAATTCAAGGCCAAATCTCAAGAACTCACCATCAATCCTTCCAAATTCATTATCCTAGGTATGTTAGATGTTCATCCATGGATTTCTTTCTTTCATGGAGTCCATGTATCCTATGTAAATTATAAAATTTTGATCTTTCCAAGCTAACTGGTTTTAAATTGTGATTTCACCCATGAATCTCCATGTACTATTGATTTTATACCATGATTCAATGAAATTGTTGCTGTTATTCAATCCTCCATATTTTAATATTATTATTTATTGAATTAAACCATGATTTAATATTATTCTGTCGAATTCATACTATTTGTATAAGTTCCATGACATTCCTATGATTGTTTTAAACCATGAACTACAAGTGCTTGATAAAATGCCTACAAGAGTGATTAGTTTAATAAAAGCCTTCATGCTTTGTCCTCCAAGATTTAGTGTCATTTTACCATTATTGTTTTTGAGTCTTGGGGGTATTGAATACCAAAAACGATAGCTGTTTATATAGTCTAGTCTCATTAAATTACAGAATAGTCTTCAGAACATACTATAAGCATTATCATAATAGTCAAATATCAGCCTATTAAACTTAGGACAGTCTAGTATTTTAATGTCTTTCAATTTTGAGTAGGATTCAGTACCAAGCGAGTGTAGGGATGGAGGCTTCCCCGTCAGATAGGCAGAGACATTAGTAGCAGCCCCTATACTCCAGAACTGTATAGCCAGTATAGGATATAAGAAGTCACCCGTCAAATTAGGCTTGGCTATCACGCAGGTGTCACCCGTCAGTTCAAGCTTGACACCCTTAGTCCTTTGGACATTATATCAGTTTAGTGGATCTACATAGCAAGTGTTAGTACCCGTGGCACGGTATTAACACTCTTCTAACTGGGTTTCTAGGTTGGACCTCGATTAGCTAAAATTGGGGAATGTCGGTTAGATAATACCTCCCACAGTCTCAGATACAGTCTTAGTTACAATCCCAGTTCAGCTACTCTATCTTAGTTTTGTTTGACTAAAGCATACTGATTTTAGTTATTCAGTATTTCAGTTTATCGATTTTACTCAGTTCATGTTATATGCTTGGTCATGCATCCTCAGTACAGATGTTCATGTATCTTTAGTATTTATGGATTTTCATGCATACTAAGTATTTATATATTTCCACATATTCCCAGTACCTACAGATTTTATGCTATCTATTCAGTACTCCATACTTTATATGCATATTCAGTTAATTATTAGTTTTGTTCATGAAATCATGTATATCAGCCTACCTCATTTAGCATACCAGTACATTTAAAGTACTGATCGCATACCTTTTCTTTTGCGCTATGATGTATTATATCATAGGTTCTGATGCTCAGTTCCCAGCTCGCGATTAGACTTATCAGATCCTTAGCAGTAGCAGTGGTGAGTCCTCATACATCGAGGACAAGTTTACTTTATTTTATGCCTCAGTTTAGCAGTTAGTTGGAGTGAGTTGGCGCCTGTCCCATTAACTCACAGTCATTCAATTTTAGAGGCGTATCAGATATTAGAGTCAGTTATTCAGCATTCAGACATTATAGTTAGTTATCCAATTTTTCAGTATGTTATCAGATTCAGTCAGTTATTTCTATAGACTCATATTTAAGTTTTGAATTCAGTTATAAAATGTAACACCCTATAAATGTCGTGCATGGATTAGCCTTTAATAGAATGCCCTTAGACTTAAAAACTTGAAAATTTTTCTAAGTGTAATGAGGACTTAGAGTCATTTTAGTTGGCAATCTATGGGATACAACTTTTCAACATTCCCGACATCCGTTTTTAGATTTTCAAGTTGCGTTACGATTGGGAAAGCTCATAGTACTTCTCAGATAAGTTTCAAAATTTTTTGGAATGCATAAGGCTGCGTTTGGATTTCAAAACAGTAGCAAAACGCATAGCCTATTGGCCAGTTTTCAGCATTTCAGGGTCAAATTCAAACAATCATAACTCTCTGAATATAATGAACTGGGAGAGATGTTGCCTATCAAATGAAAGATCTTTGAGTCTTCTTTCTAATGCAACTGGTTTTATCCAAATTCAACATCTGAGTAATGAGTTGTACTCGTTTTACTTTAGCCTTTCAGCTTGTCAACTAAGGGATAGTTTCGACTTTGTTTGTTTTTTAGGGGCATTTTAGTCATTTCACCTCAACCATATTTCATCTTAAAACCAGATTTAGCCACCAATTCATCAAAATATAATCCTTTTCTTAAAATTATTCAAGAACACCCTCTAGGATTTCAAAATAAAAACCCAAGTAGTTCAAGATTCAACCATGGGTTTTCAAAATAAATTAGAGATTCGCAATCCCCAATCCACAAGATTCAAGAATCATCCAATATTCTTTGTAATCGAGGTACGTGGGGTTTTCCTAAATTCTCATGGGCATAGAAAAATTATGTTTTAGAATGGAGTTTTTGAAACTATGTATATATTCACGTACTAGATGTTTTAACATCATTGTTTTGGTCTTTTGACCTTCCCCAAAGGGATTTGAGAATATGTATGTATGAAAGCATGTATTTAAGAATGGATTCTTGTTGAGAGCATAACTTTTGGTGAATTCGCTCTTATTATGAATTTTTAGATTTTTCATAGCATATGAATTATTTTGCAATGCATTCTTGTAAGGCACTATATGAAATGTTTGAACTCTTGTTATGATTTAAAGATGGTTTTAAATCACTAGGGAGGGAATTTAGCATTAATGTTTATAGTTCATAATGCATGTGATGAAAGAGTGCATTGATTTGCTAAAGGTACTAGACCACCATATGTTTGATGAAGTTTTTGCATGATTTTGACTTGAAGTTTCGAAACATGAAATCTTCTATATCAGTTGCATGTTTTTGGTGGTCTAAGCTATGTTTTAAATGAAAAGATTTAGCTTAATGTATTATGGCTCAGAAATCATGACTTGCAAGTCTTGGTATAACCATACCAATTCAGACCAATGCCATATCAGACTCAGACTAATAAATATTTCAGACTATCATGATTGTAGACATTCAGAATATTGCATGTACAAAAAAATTTTAAAATGGTCATACAGAGATGTTAGGTGGCTCCCTGAAGAGGGCTTGAGTTCAAACAACTCATTGCCTAGAACTGTGGGTTGCCGACTTGGGTATATTATAATACAATGACTTAAGTGTCGTGTGGCGTATCAGATTCAAGAACTCCAATCCTTGCAGCACACTCGGGTTGGAGGCTTCCCCTCTGAGAGTCAATGGAGGATTCCATATCGCTCATGGATTATCAAATTTGTAGGGGATACCACCTAACTCAGAAGTAATACACAAATCAGAATTTGAAATTTATAGACAGGTTACATGTTTCCAGAAAGTGCCCATATATTTTTCAGAAACTATTTTATGCATGATGTTTTAATGAAAATTGCTCTCATGTATTATATATATATATATATATATTCAATTATCCTATTTTAGATTGCTTCGCATTCCAGTACTTTTGTGCTAACCCCCCTCCTTCCAGGTTTTGAGACTCAGTCTAGGGGTCGAGATAAATAGTAGATATTTTAGATCGTAGATCAGATTGTACATTGGTGAGCCTTCTATATTATAGAAGGCCTGTTTAATTTTAGATATTTATCTTTAGTCATGTTTTGGTCTACTGGGGGCCTTGTCCCAGATTTCAGGCTGTTGCTGTTTGTCATGTAGTAGAGATTTCGCAGATGGATTTCAGATGTTGATAGATGTTGTGGGACTTTATTTCCCATTATTGATTTTATTAGACTTATGACCATGTTTCCATAATATTGTGTATCTTCCGCATTTTTTTATCATATGAATTATGCACATGATTACCAAATAAATAGGAGTGTTCCGGGCCTTAATAGTTTGGGATACTCATCATGGCCAGGGCCCCTGTTCGGGTCGTGACAAACTTGGTATTAGAGAACGGTTCATGGTCCCAGGATATCTGGGAAATTATGTTGGGTAGAGTCTTATTTATGGGTGTGTAGCGCACTACACTTATAAGTAGGAGGCTACTAGGCATTTAGGAATATCTCTCTTTCTTCATGTTCTAGTTCGTGTAATAGAGTCAAAATGTTCCTCTTTCATAGTCAAATTCATTCTCTGGTGTCGCCCATATGAAAGTAACATTCATCCCAATTCTTTTCTTACTCGGACATTCTCAGACATGTCTCATCATTGGGCCGATTCAAATACAAAAGTTTAGAGTCTAAATGGTATGGTTCATTCTGATAGAATCATATAAGATTTTTGCAAGGACTTGAGAAGAGTCCGTTAGTTCTTCAGAGTGTGTTGGTTCTAGTGTGAACCTTGATTTTGATGAAATCGTGCTTTTTAGCCTGCAGTATAAAATGTATTCAGTTCTTTTTAGAACTTATGTTGCCAGTGTCATGCTTCAGAGGTAATAAGGTGTAGCAGAATGTTAGAACTGTATTTCCACCCGAATAGTAGTGTGTGTTGAAGTGTTGTTGTCATGACCTATTGGTAATGAAATTAGACCAAGAAGTTGGTGATGTGAAGTCACAAAGTTAGAAGTCAGAGTGAGGATAATTTACCTCTTTATAATGATAAACTAATTCGGTAGCTAGCAACATGTGTGGACAGTATGGTAGTCTATGGAGGAAGTGTTTGACTCCGATTTTATTTCTATAGAGTAAGATGTGTATTCTTAGTTCATTGAATATTGCGTATTAAATCTCTATCTCATGAAATATTGTCATCAAAGTGTTGTTGAAAAATAAAGTCTAGTGAAGCCGTGTGGGGCTCTTTCGATTCACTAGCATAGTTGACTTGTCATTCATCCCATTTCTTGTTCAAAATACAAAATCAAACTCTAGTGAAGCTGTGTGAGGCCTATTTTTATTCACTAGCAACTTGTTGTCCAACTTGTTGTTCTTGTGTAGGTTTATGTATGTATATCTAAATCTGGTTGCATGAGATTGAGCCAGTAAAGAGATGATTCGTCCTTGTGTGTTATTAGTAGAAGGTAGAGAAGAAGTTGTTAGTCAGGGTGATTTGTTGGTTGCTTGAATGTGAAAATGGCTATATTAGAGAGTAAGTTATGATTATAGACTCATGGTTGTTTGAGGAATTTGAAGATAGTCTAAATGTATGCTTAAGTAAGTAAGTATGAGGTGAGAAATCCACATAAGTAGAGAAGATTTTATGGGGTTATAATACATACTAAGGTTGATCATGTCTATTATATGACTTTACGCCTTGACCTTCTTTTCATTGGTAGTTGTAAACTAGTACAACTTGTGAGAAGGTAGGTAGTGGATTTTAAGGTGTTTGAATAGGATGTATCAATTTTATGGACTAGCATATTATTTTGCACTCATCATTGGTGGTAGATGATTGATGCTAAACTATAGGTTTGAATTTAAGTAAAGGATGTGGTGGTAAAAAAAAAGTGGCATGAGGTCGATGATTCATGTTTTGTGGAATTAAATTAGTAGGCTTGATGTGTTGAAATAGTACGTGCTAATGAATTATGATAAGGAAGACCGTAAGGTCACGATTGATTTTTCTTGTGTGTCTATGAAGTTCTAATGTACTAGTGTTTCTTGATGGTTATTTCATAGTTTTCAAGTGAGAATTGTGTGTAAAGTTGGATTGTAGATCACGTTTACGTTCAGCACTAGACACTAAGTTTGAATAGTTGATGTCCATTAAAATAGTTGTGATGACTGATTGGGTAATGATACCAGTTTTATGGAAGTGATCTAGTAGGCTTGAACGGTGTACGCAAAAGATTAGGTTTATTTGATTCGTAGTGATGTACGATATTGTATGTGTGATGTATAAGTATGCCTAAGGTGACATGAGGTAGCGGCATTCTTTCTAAGGCTATTACTTATTGCGCGTGGCTAGTGGTACCATTGAATTGTTGAGTGGATAAAGAATAGTTAGATGGTATATAGTGATCTAAATAGCCATGTTAAGGTGTTTTGATTGATTGTGTTGGGCCTTTTGCAATGATCTTGATTCTCACAGAAGAGGGATATAAATTTGGAGTCGCAATGGTGATAGGCTATGTCGAAAGAGATATGGTACATCAAAGGCTTGGTGATATCCATGTTAAGGGTTAGCATCTAAGCTTGACTTTTGAAGGTTGAACCAATAGAAATAAGTGTGCAAGCATTAAACTATGACTATTGGTGGCTAAGGAAAGATAGAGTATATCCCGGAAGGTAGTTATTTGGGTTAAGTTCTATGATATGCATGTATTGTTATTTTCCAGACCCTAGAGTGTAGTAAGTGTAGTTCAGTTAGAATCTGGTAAAGGATCTCCCAAACTCTCGATGATGACTTGGAGCTAAGGGGGAGATGATAGAATAAGTAACCAAGTCTGGCCTGATTCTAGTAGTGATGTCAGTATGACATAGAACATCAGAAGAGAAGGTGAGTCTCAACCCATTCCTATATCAGTATTTTTCAATTATCTCAATACCTACTCAGACCTCACGTTTCAGTCCCCTGATCATAGTTCATGTTCATGTACATAATAGAGAATCACGTGCTCTTCTAGATTCCTAAATGAGGAACTTTAGTTTATTCAGCAGTCAAAATCATATTCCATATGTTATGAACTCTAGTTGAGGTCATGCAATTCATGATGCATGTACTCACTCTTTATAGTGTGCTCAGTCCCGTATAAAGATCTTTTCACGCTTGAGGTTCTTATGTTTTAACCTTTTAGTAACCCTCCCTATGCAATAATAGTGGTGATGATGTAAATGTTCTTGTTGATGGAAGATCATAGTAAGCTTGTTTAGATAAGGCCATAAGTATGAAGAAATATTTCAGGCCAAGTCTTTGCTATATGTGATGGTTAGTTGAAAAGTTTGTGTTTGTATATTTTCCGGATAGCGCATGGGATTTATATTGATAATAGTTTAGAAACTATGTGAAGTATGTATTTATGGGTGGTTTCCTTGAATTTAACATATGGTTATAAATTAGGCTTGAATGACGTTTTGGGATTATAGTGGAAGGTCGTAATATGCATTAACGACTTCATATTAAGAGTTCAGAGTAGTCATTGAAGTGGTAAGGCATGTTATACTTAGAATGTGATCTTTAAAAGAGGTATAGAAGGTGGCATCATATCGTTTAGAATAATAGTGTGGTGTAGCATGTTGTATTTTTGTGACTTAGGCTTGATCGTGGAGTAAGGATTAAGCTATTTTAGACATTAGTAGAAAAATTTGTCAATGCTCATATGAGAAATTTAAGCTGAATTGAATGAATATCATATTTATAGGGAATAGTATAGTAAAGGGATATTCGGGAAGTGCGCTAAGCCTGAAAGTAAGAAGTTGTATTGCCTAAAGTCTGAAAATTCTATCCTAATTTAGGAGTTATATGTCTATATTCCAGACTGCAGAGTAGTGTCAATGTTGTGATATCCTCAGTTGGATGTCTTGTGTAATCCATACCCAAGATTTGTGGCTCCCTATTACTATTAGAACTCCCTTAGAGAGAGCATTGATGAGATGTCCAGTTAAGTATGAGGGTCCAGCCTAATTCAGTTTGTATAGCCAGTAAGTCAGTTTAGCAGTCAGATTCGCATGACTTGTTTTCTCATCTTTTCATTTATTTATACTATCCAAAATCTCAGACATAATACTATTCCAAGATAGAGTATACTAGTAATTACGAGTATAGCTCAGCTCATGCATCATGCATTAGGTTCAAATTTCGGATGTTCAGTTATGAATCAATTCGTAAGTGCCTTGTGCATCGTCTCAATTTTCCGAGTATCCTAGTGAATTGAGCACTCATAGAGGCATGTAGTGTCCCAAGGGGGAGATAACCCATTCTATTGCATGCATAGATTCTTATTACAAGCTTCGCACCAGTTATCATTGCGTATTCAGTCATACGTTCATACGTCAGTTCAGTCAGATATGCATGCATTAGAAATTTATGTCCAATAGAAAAAGTTTAGTTTATCAGTGTATTCAATTTTGCGTTCATGAGAACAACTCAGTAACAAATCCATGCATCAGATATGCATGTTTATTGTGAGAACTCAGCTTATGAGTAGCTTCAGTCGTATGTCCCATGCATCAGATATGCATGTCTGATAAAAGAATTCAGAATATCGGTAGTTCCAGCCATATGGTCATGTTTCAGATCAGTATATTCTTTATTAGAGGACATGTCGTGTCAGCGTTATTCCATATCTTTAAGGCTTCAACAAGTTCCTACCCATCATTTGATGACGAATGATCCCAAAGGGTAGATAATGTAACACCCCGTAAAAGTCGTGCATGTATTAGCCTTTAATAGAGTGCCCTTAGACTTAAAATCTTGAAAATTTTTCTAAGTGTAATGAGGACTTAGAGTCATTTTAGCTGGCAATCTTCGAGCTACAACTTTTCAACCTTCCCAACATCCGTTTTTAGATTTTCAAGTTGCGTTACGATCGGGCAAGCTCATAGTACATCTTGGATAAGTTTTGGAATTTTTCAGAACACATAAGGCTGCGTTTGGATTTCAAAACAGTAGCAAAACGCATAGCCTATTGCCCAGTTTTCAATATTTCAGGGTCAAGTTCAAACGATCAGAACTCTCTGAATATAATGAAATGGGAGAGTTGTTACCTATCAAATGAAATATCTTTAAGTCTTCTTTCTAATGCAACTAGTTTCATCTAAATCCAACATCGGAGTAATAAGTTATACCTATTTTACTTCAGTCTGTCAGGTTATCAATTGAGGGATAGTTTCGACTTTGTTTATTTTTTAGGGGCATTTTAGTCATTTCACCTCACCCATATTTCATCTATAACACCAGATTTAGCCCTCAATTCATAAAAATATAATCCTTTTTTCCAAAATTATTCAAGAACACCCTCTAGGGTTTCAAAATAAAAACCCAAGTAGTTCAAGATTCAACCATGGGTTTTCAAAACAAATTAGAGATTCGGAATATCCAATCCACAAGCTTCAAGAATCATCCATTATTCTTCGTAATCGAGGTACACGGGGTTTTCCTTAATTCTCATGGGCATAGAAAAATCATGTTTTCGAATGGGGTTTTTGAAACTATGTATATATTCACGTACTAGATGTTTTAACATCTTTGTTTTGGTCTTTTGACCTTCCCCAAAGGGATTTGAGAATATGTATGTATGAAAGCATGTATTTAAGAATGAATTCTTGTTGAGAGGATGAATTTTGGTGAATTCCCTCTTATTATGAATTTTAAAGATTTTTCATAGCATATAATTGTTTTGCAATGCATTCTTGAAAAGCACTATATGAAATGTTTGAACTCTTGTTAGGATTTAAAGGTGGTTTTAAATCACTAAGGAGGGAATTTAGCATAAATGTTTAATGTTCATAATGCATGTGATGAAAGAGTGCATTGATTTGCTAAAGGTACTAGACCACCATATGTTTGATGAAGTTTTTGCATGATTTTGACTTGAAGTTTCGGAACATGAAATCTTCTATATCAGTTGCATGTTTTTGGTGGTCTAAGCTATGTTTTAAATGAAAAGATTTAGCTTAATGTATTATGGCTCAGAAATCATGACTTGCAAGTCTTGGTATAACCATACCAATTCAGACCAATGCCATATCAGACTCATACTAATAGACATTTTAGACTATCATGATTTTAGACATTTAGAATATTACATGTACAGAAAAGGTTAAAAATAGGCATACGGAGATGTTAGGTGGCTCCCTGAGGAGGGCTTGAGTTCAAGCAACTCATTTCCTAGAATCGTCGTTTGCCAACCCTGGAATATTATTATATAATGACTTAAGTGTCGTGTGGCATATCAGATTCAGGAACTGCAACCCTTGCGGCACACTCAGGTTGGAGGCTTCCCTATCGAGTCAATGGAAAATTTCATATCGCTCGTGGAATATCAGATTTGTAGGGGATACCACCTAACTCAGAAGTAATACACAGATCAAAATTTGAAATTTACAGACAGGTACATATATTTCCAGAAAGTGCCCATGTATTTTTCAGAAACTTTTTATGCATGATGTTTTGATGAAAATTGCTCTCATGTATTATACATATATATATATATATATATATATATTCAATTACTCTATTTTGGATTGCTTCACGTGCCATTACTATTTTGCTGACCCCCTCCCCCCTCCTTCCAAGTTTTGAGACTCAGTCTAGGGTCCAGATAAATAGTAGATATTTCAGATTGCAGATTAGATTGTGTAGTGGTGAGCCTTCTATATTCCATAAGGCCTGTTTACTTTCAGATATTTATCTTTAGTCATGTTTTTTTCTACTAGGGGCCTTGTCCCAGATTTCAGACTGTTGCTATTAGTCATGTAGTAGAGATTTCGCAGACGGATTTTAAATGTTGATAGATATTGTGGGACTTTATTTCCCATTATTGATTTTATTAGACTTATGACCATGTTTCCGTAATATTGTATATCTTCCGCATTTCTTTTATCATATAAATTATGCACATGATTACCAAATAAATAAAAGTGTTTCGGGCCTTCATGGTTCGGGATACTCGTCATGGCCAGGGCCCCGGTTTAGGTCATGACATTAAAACACAGTGGCATGTCAATATTCTTTCGCATTTATGATCATGTTATCCAGTGCACCTGGCAGGTACCAGCTTATGGGTTAGCTTGGGGTCCCTCGGGACTGTAAGCACCCTGTGATGCCTAGGGTATGCTCTCGGGGCTTTATAAACTTGGTATCAAAGGCTAAGATTTTAAAGTTTCCTAGGATATCTAAAAGTCATATCAAGTAGTGTCTTGTGCATAAGTGTGTAGCGCGCCACACTTATGGACGAGAGGCTACAAAGCATTTAGGAAAAAGTTTCCCTTCTTTTAGTATCCATATTGAGTGAGTGAGCATGAGATCAAGTTAAATTCCCTGTCTAGTCTATTTCTTTCTTCAGTTTACAGAACATGCATCCCAAAAAGAATGGAAGAAGAACAGAAAACCTGCCAGCCTCTTAGCCTATCAAGGCAGATCCTCTGGATGAGCATGTCTCTCACGTAGAATTTAGAGTTGCATTCACTACTCTAGTAAACTCCGTAGCAGCACAGAATGAATGGCCAGCTACTGCTCCAGCCAACTCAGTGGCCAATACTGCTGCAACCAAAATTTTGGATTTTACCCAGATGAATTCTCTTTCTTTCATGGGATCCAAGTCTGAAGAGGATCCACAAAAATTCTTAGATATGGTTCAGAAGTTCATAGATGCTATGGGGGTGACATCTAGTCAAAGTGCTGAGTTTGCTGCATACCATTTGTAGGACGTAGCCCATACTTAGTTGAAGCAGTAGAGGTTAATAGGGGTGTAGATGCAAGGCCTGTAGAATGGGAAGAGTTTTCCACATCTTTCTTAGATAGATTCTTCCCATTAGAGTTGAGGGAGTCTAAGGTGTTAGAGTTTATTAACTTGAGGAAGGACAACATGAGCATGAGGGAGTATTCCCTCAAGTTTAATCAGTTATCTAGATATGATCCTCATGTGATAGCTGATAACAGGTCCAAGATGAGTAAGTTTGTGTCTGGTGTATCTGATAATATGGTCAAGGAGTGTAGGATCGTAATGCTTATTAGTAAGATGGACTTGTTTAGGCTGATGATCCATGCTTAATAGATAGAAAAGTAGAATATTAAGGAGAAGAAAAGAGGAAACAAGAGGGCTAGGATGGATATTTTTAACTTTAGTCAGCCAAAGTCAGGGGATTGTAGCCGTCCTCAATTTCATCAAAGGTCTTCATCCCTAGCACCCTCTTCAGCCAGTGCCCCCGTACCCAAACTTAGAAATAACAATAGGGATAGAGTGTCGGGATCTAAGTCCTAGGTCAGTGTTAGCATTGCTCGTACAAATCCTCTATGTCAAAAATATGGCAGACACCATTAGGGTGAGTGTAGAGTGGGTAGTGATGTGTGCTTTGGGTGTGGCAAGCTAGGCCATCAGATTTGAGAGTGTCAGGTAGTTTCTCAAAAAGGTAGGGATGTATGCCAACAAGGCTAATCCCATCAGCCGTCAATTCTATCCAGTCGCCCAATTCAGTAGGGTGTCACTTCCAGTGCTACTAGTGGTTAGTGTCCGAACAGATTATATGCTCTTCAGTCCCGCCAAGATCAGGAAAATTCTCCTGACGTAGTTACTGGTACATTGCAAGTCTTTCAATTACATGTTAATGCCTTACTAGACCCTGGAGCTTCTCTTTCTTTTATAACTATATATATAGCCATCAATTTCAGAGTTAGACCCGAAACTCTAGCAAACTCCTTTTCAGTGTTTACCCCAGTAGGTGTTTCTATCATATCCAGACAGGTATACAGGAATTGTCCGATCATAATATCTTAGAAATTTACCTCAGTTTATCTCATGGATTCAATGATGGCAGATTTTGACGTCATTCTCTGCATGGATTGGCTCCACTCATGCCATTCCTAGTTGATTAGAAAAAGAATAGTTCATCTTTAGTTCCCAAATGAACCTGTCCTTGAATGGAGAGGTAGTACCACAGCTCTCAAGGGTCAGTTGATTTTGTACCTTAGAGCAAGACAAAGGATATCGAAGGGGTTTATTTACCATCTTGTGCAAGTCAAAGACTCTAACTCAGAAACTTTAACTCTTGAATCAGTTCCATTAGTAAATGAATTCACAGATGTATTTCCTAAAGATCTTCCCAGAGTTCCTCCCAAAAGAGAAATTGACTTCAGAATAAACCTTCTTCTTGATACTCAGCCCGTATCTATTCCTCCATACAGAATGGCTTCATTTGACCTCAAGGAGTTAAAAGAATAGTTAAAGGATATTCTAGATAAGGGATTCATCAGACCCAGCATCTTCCCATGGGACACACCTGTTCTATTCATGTGTAATAAATAAAGTTCTCTCAGAATGTGCATAGACTACTGTCAGTTAAATAAAGTCACAGTCAAGAACAAATATCCACTTCCTAGAATCGATGACTTATTTGATCAACTTCAGGGTGCCAACTATTTTTCAAAGATAAACCTCAGATCAGGCTATCATCAGCTTAGAGTCATAGAATATGATATTCTAAAAATAGCTTTTCGAACCCAGTATGGTTATTTCGAGTTTCTAGTTATGTTATTTGGTCTCACGAATGACCCACCAGCCTTCATGGACTTGATGAAACGACTGTTCAAGCAGTACTTGGACATGTTTGTCATATTGTTCATTGAGGACATTCTTGTTTACTCTCATAGAAAAACTGATCATGCAGACTATCTCAGAATAGTGTTACAAACTCTTAGATCTCACCAATTATTTGCTAAATTCAGTAAGTATGAATTCCAGCTAAGATCAGTAGCTTTCCTTGGCCATATTATTTCTAGTAATGGCATTAGAGTTGATACTCAAAAGACTGAAACGGTTAAAAACTGGCCTAGACCTATCTCTCAATCAGACATCAGTAGTTACTTGGGTTTAGCTGGCTATTACCACCGGTTTATTAAAGGATTTTCTTCTATTGCATCCCCCATGTCCAGATTGACTCAAAAAAAAGTTAAGTTTCAGTGGTCAGATTCCTGTGAAAAGAGTTTTCAGGATTTGAAGACTCGACTCACCTCATTCCCAGTTCTTACCTTGCTAGATGGTTAAGATGGGTTTGTTATGTATTGTGATGCATCCAAAGTAGGTTTGGATTGCTTCCTCATGCAGAGAGGTAAGGTTATAGCCTATGCCTCCAGACAACTTAAACCCTATAAGAAGAATTATCTGACTCATGATCTTAGTTAGCAGCATTAGTATTCGCCTTAAAGATTTAGAGGTATTACTTGTATGGGGTACACGTTGAAGTGTTCACTGACCATATGAGCTTGTAGTATATTTTCTCTTAGACATGAGTGTTCTGTATCATCGGGGCAAGGCCAATGTAGTGCCTGATAATCTCAGTAGAATGTCTATAGATAGTATTGCTTATTTATGTTGAGGATGGTAAGAAGAAGTTAGTTCAGAAAATTCATCAACTTACCCAACTACGTGTTCGCTTACTCGATTCAGCATAAGGTAATGTATGGGTGCAGGGTAGCTCAGAATCATCTCTAGTTTCTAAGTTAAAGGAAAAGCAGGATAAAGATCCCAGTCTAGTTAAGTTGAAAGAATCAGTCATAGATCAGAAAGTAGAGGTTTTCTCCCAAGGGGGAGATGATGTCTTTTGTTTTTAGGGTAGATTAGGTATGCCTGATGTAGAAGATTTGAAGCAACGAATTCTTGCAGAAGCACATCATGCACGTTACTCTATTTATCTAGGGGCCACTAAGATGTACCGTGATTTGCGGGAGATCTATTGGTGGAGTGGGATGAAGAAAGTTATTACAGAGTTTGAAACTAAATGCTCTATATGCTAGAAAGTTAATATTGAGAACCAGAAGCCTAGTGGGTCCATACAGGAGTACAGTATTCCCACTTGGAAATAGGAGGAAGTTAACATGGACTTTGTGATGGGTTTGCCTCGTACTCATCATCAGCATGATTTTATTTGGGTTATCGTAGACAGGATGACCAAATCAGCTCATTTCTTGCCAGTCTATGCCTCTTACTCAGCCGAGGACTATGCCAAACTCTATCTTAGAGAGTTGGTCAGGTTGCATGGTGTTCCCTTATCTATCATCTTAGATAGAGGTACTCAGTTTACCTCTCACTTCTGGAAAGCATTCCGAAAGGGTCTTGGTACCCAAGTCCATCTCAGTATAGCTTTCCACCCTCACACAGATGGTTAAACAAAACAGACTATTTAGACTTGGGAAGATATGTTGAGAGCATGCGTAGATCATTTTAAAGGTATTTGGGATGACCACTTTTCTTTGATTGGATTTGCATATAATAACAACTATCATTCCAGTATCTGTATGGATCTATTTGAGGCTCTCTATGGTAGGAGATGTAATCTCCAATTGGTTGGTTTAAAGTAGGTGAGGCTGTATTAGTAGGGCCTGACTTAGTGCTTGATGCGTCCGAAGAGATTCAGTTGATCAGAGAAAGACTTAGGGCTACCCAGAGCTGACAAAAATCATATGCTAATGTGAGGAGAAAGGATCTCGAGTTATAGGTCGGTGATTTTATGTACTTGAAAATCTCTCATTTGAAGGGAGTGAAGATATTTGGCAATAAAGGGAAACTCAGTCCCCTATATGTCGGTCCCTTCAGAATTCTCAATCATTTCATAAAGGTAGCTTATGAGCTTGAGTTACCTTCAGATTTAGCCAAAGTACACCCTGTGTTCCATGTCTCATTCTTGAAAAAGTGTATTGGTGATCCAGTTGTAGTTGTTCCCTCAGAAAGTGTAGATATTTAGAACAGTCTTTCTTTTGACAAAGTTCTAGTCAAAATTCTTGATCATTAAGTTTGTAGACTAAAGAACAAAAGGTTACATTGGTCAAAGTTCTTTGGCAGAATCAGTCTGTTGAGGGAGCCACTTAGGAAGCAAAGGCAGATATGCGGACCAAGTACCCTCATTTTTTCTCGGTGAATCCAGATTTAGTATAAGGTACTAATCTTCTTAATATTTCTCTCTTTCAGGCTCAGTTTCAGTTGTACATCATTTTCATGCCAGTCGTGCAATCATGAGTTAGTTCAATCATACATTCCATGCTTCAGATATGCATGTTCAGTGTGTAAGCTCAGTCCATCAGTTTTCCCTCAGCTTAACCAGTCTCATTCGAGGATGAATGATCCCAAGGGGGAGATATTGTAATCCTCCATATTTTCTTAGCTAATCTAAGTCTCAATACATGAGTATTCATATATATAAATTTTGAAACACTCATTATTTGTCAGTTTAGAGCCTGCCATTGTGTAGGTAATTAAATTAGCTTTCTAATGATATTAAATTCACCCAAATCTGATAACCGGGTAAGAAGTTATGGCGATTTTAAAGATCCCCTTTTCAAGAACAAGAAACCCTAGCTCTCAAATTCAAGGCCAAATCTTAAGAACTCGTCATCAATCCTTCCAAATTCATTATCCTAGGTATATTAGATGTTCATCTATGGAGTCCAAGTATCCTATTTAAATTATAAAATTTTGATCTTTCCAATTTAATTGATTTTAAATTAGGATTTCACCCATGAATCTCTATGTACTATTAATTTTATACCATGTTTCAATGAAATTATTGTTGTTATTCAATCCTCCATGTTTTAATATTATTATTTACTGAATTAAACCATGATTTAATACTATTATGTTGAATTCATGCTATTTCTATAAGTTCCATGATATTCCTATGATTGTTTTAAACCATGAACTACAAGTGTTTGATAAAATGCCTACAAGAGTTATTGATTTAATAAAAGCCTTCATGCTTTGTCCCCCAAGCTTTAGTGTCATTTTACCATTTTTTTTAGTCCTAGGGGTATTGAATACCCAAAAACCATAGATGTTTATATATTTTAGTCTTTGTACATTACAGAATAGTCTTCAGAACATACTATGAGCATTATCAGAATAGTCAAATATCAGTCAGTTAAACTCAGAACAGTCTAGTATTCAGTGTCTTTCAATTGGGAATAGGATTTAGCACCGAGCGAGTGTAGGATTGGCGGCTTCACCGTTAGATAGGAAGAGTCATTAGTAGCAGTCCCTATACTCAAGAACTACATAGCCAGCGTAGGATATGAGAAGTCACCCGCCAGATTAGGCTTGATGACTATCTCGTAAGGGTCACCTGACAGTTCAGGCTTAACACCCTTAGTCCTTTAGAAATTACATCAGTTTAGTAGATCTACACAGCCAGTGTTTGTACCCGTGGCACAGTATTAACACCCTTCTAACTGGGGTTATAAGTTGGACACCGATTAGCTCAAATTGGGAAATGTCGATTAGATGATACCTCCCACAGTCTCAGATACAGTCCCAGATACAGTCTCAGTTACATTCCAGGTTTAGTTATTCAGTCTTAGTGTTGTTTGACCAAAGCATACAATTTTTAGTTATTTCAGTGGTTTAGTTTACAGATTTTACTTAGTTCATGTTATATGCTTGGTCATGCATCCTCAGTATCTACAGATTTTCACATATCTTTAGTATTTATGGATTTTTATGCATACTCAGTATTTACAAATTTCCACATATTCCCAATACCTACAGATTTCATGCTCTCTATTTAGTACTTTATGCTTTATATGCATATTCAGTTAATTATTAGTTATATTTATGAAACCATCCATATCAGCCTACCTCATTCAGTATACCAGTACATTCAAAGTACTGATCGCATACCTTTTCTTTTGCGCTATGATGTAATATATCATAGGTTTTGACGCTCAATTCCTAACTTGCAATTACAGTTATCAGATCCTCATCAGTAGCAGTGGTGAGTCCTCATACTTTGAGGATAGGCTTACTTTATTTCATGTCTCAATTTAGTAGTTAGTTGGAGTTAGTTGGGGTCTGTCCCATCACCTCATAGTCATTTAGTTTTAAAGGTTTATCAGACATTAGAGTTAGTTATTCAGTATTCAGACATTACAATTAGTTATCTAGTAGTATTTCATCAGATTTAGTCAATTATTTCTATAGACTCATATTTTAGTTTTGAAATTAGTTATTAAAACCTTATGGCATGTTAGTATTTTTCTGCATTTATGATGATATTATCCAATGCTCATACCAGGTACCATCTTATGGGTTAGCTTGTGGTGCCTCGGGACAGTAAGCACCGTATGATGTCCATGGTGTGCTTTCGGGGCATTACAGCAATAGGTTGACGATAAAAAAACTAGCCAAAATAGGGGAGAAGATAAGTAAGAAGTCCAGGTGTTTTAAGAAGAGTGGAGGCAAGCAGAATATTGGTAAAGATGAATGGCAGAGGTCTAAGAAGGAGTTGGGAATTCTGGTTCATATTCTACGGCTAGTGCTCCATATCCCAAGTCGTCTGGTTGTAGCCACTTTTAGAGAAATAATGGGTTTAAGGCATAAGATGTCCAATCTTAGGCCAGTAAGGCCCAATCAACTCTATCGTATATTTCTTGTAGATTTTATGGACAGTTACACCATGGCTTTTGAGATAAGGAGTGAAATATGTGTTTTAAATATGAATAGCCTAGACATATTTAGAGGAATTATCCTTCAGGAGAGTTTCTACTAAGGCTAATAAGGCCTTGGTTGCCACATCTTGAGTTCCTGCACCAAAGGGTGCTACTTCTGGCTCCAGCACTTGTCAGAAGAGTCTGTATACTTTGCCACCCATCAGGATTTTTAGGCATCTCCTAATGTTGTTACTAGGATACTAAACCCTTTCTCTTGTGATGTATATTATCTGATTGATCCTAGATCTTCCTTTTTTTATGTGACCCCTCATGCCGATCACTTCTGGACAGTGTTGTAGACCCTTAAGGATCAATGGGTGTGTGCTAAATTTTCCAAGGGTTCTTGGTTAATATTGTTACTTTTTTGGGTTATTTTGTTTCTAGCAAAAGGATCATAGTGGATCCACAAAAAGTTGTGGCAGTTAAGAAGTAGCCTAGACCCACGACTCAAATTGATATTTGGAGTTTCTTAGGTTTAGTCGAGTATTATAGGTGGTTTTTGGAGAGCTTTTCTTCTATTTCTTCCCCATTGACTAAGTTGATTCAGAAGAAAGTAAATTTCTTGTGGTTTGATTCTTTAGAGGGTTTATTTGAGAAGATGAAGGATAAATTGACTTCGGCACTAGTCTTGACCCTACCCGAGCACCCCGATGCCTTTATTGTTTATTGTGATCCATCTGGTGCGGGACTAGATTGTACGTTGATACATCATGGTAAGGTGGTTGCATAGGCTTCTAGGAAGTTTAAGAGGCATGAGAAGAATTATCCAACTTATGATTTAGAGCTGTTGAATGGGGTCTTTTCTTTAAAGATCTAGCATTATTATTTATATGGGGTTCCTATTGACATCTTCTTTGACCATAAGAGTTTTCAGAAGGTGTTCAAGTAGAAAGAGCTAAATCTCAAGCAGAGGAGGTGGCTTGAGTTACTCATGGACTATGACATGAGTCATTATTATTATCCAGGTAAAGCTAACATGGTTGTTGATGCTCTTAGCAGGTTTTTCATGGAAATCTTATCTCATGTGGATGAGGAGTAGCGAGATTTGGTGAAAGATATTCACTTTTTTGATAATCTTTAAGTTTATCTTTTGGACCTCAAAGATGAAGGTGTCATTGTTCAAGAGATGGTGAAGTCACCTCTGAGTACTTAGGTAAAGGAGAAGCACATATTGGATCCTTTCTTGATGTAGATCAAGGGAAATGTTGTTCACAAGAAGGTGATGGATTTTTACATTGGTGGATATGGTATTTTGAGGTACCAAGGCAGACAATGTGTTCCCGATAATGATGGTCTGCGAGAAAAGATCTTGGATGAGGTTCATGAATCAAGTTATACAATTCATCTTGGTTTTACAAAGATGTATAATGATTTGAAATAGATATATTAGTGGAATAACATGAAAAGAGATGTGGCCAATGTCGTGGATAAGTGCATGGTGTGTAAACAAATAAAGGTTAAACAGTTAAGGGCTGGTGGTTTGGATCAAGACATTAAGTTGCTTGTATGAAAATAGGAAGTGATTAATATTAATTTTCATCATTGGTCTTCCACGGTCTCGCCAAAAATTTAATTCTATTTGGGTCATTGTGGATAGAATGAGAAAGTTCGCTTATTTCCTACCAGTAAAGACTTAACTATTCGGTAGAGGATTATGCTAAAATCGTCATTTAGGAGATTGTGAAGTTGCATGGTTCTATAGTTTCCATCATATCTAATTGAGGTACTCAATTCTCATCTTTTAAGAGTGGTTTGGTAACTAAGGTGAACCTTAGCACCATTTTTCACCCTCAGATAGATAGACAAGCGGAGTGGACTATGCCAATATTAAGGATATGTTACTGTCTGGTTTGATTGATTTTTATGGTAGTTGGGTTGACCGTTAGCCTCTCATAGAGTTTGCATATAATAATAGCTACTATTATAGATCTATATGGCTCAGTTCGAGGCCTTGTATGGTAGGAGTTATAGGTCTCCTATTTGTATGTTTGAGGTTGGGAGAATAGGTTGTATGGTTACAACATAGTTTACCAAGCTATGGAAAAGGTGAAGGTGATTTGAGGTAAGCTTAAGACCACTCAAAGATGCCAAAAGTCCTATGAAGATGTAAGGTGATAGGACTTAGAGTTTGATATTGATGATTTGGTGTTCTTAAAGGTGTATCCCATGAAGGGAGTAATGCAGTTTGGAAAGAATGGAAAGCTTAGTCCCTATTATGTTGGTCCACATAGTATTTAGAGGAAAGTGAGCAGTGTGGCTTATGAGTTGGATTTACCCTTGATCTTGGGTTCCGCTTATCCAATCTTTCATGTCTAAATATTGGAGAAGTGTGTAGGTTGTTCTTCCTTTGATATTTCTTTGTAGAATGTTGGTGTCTCAAATTCCATATCATATGACGAGGTCTCGATTGAAAATTTTGATGGACAAGTCCACCATTTGCGAACGAAGGAAGTGGCTTCGGTAACGGTTCTATGAAGGAAACAAAAGTATGAAGAATTTACTTGGGAAGCCTAATATGACATGAAGTTCAACTATCCATTATTTTTTCCACTTCGGATAATCGTTCTTGATGTATGTGTATTCCTTTATATGTTTTTTTCTGACTTTGTTAAAGGAAATTGTGATATCCTTGATATCTTTGTTTTCTGTCTTTATTACAGGTAAGTGTGGGTGTTCTCTGTGTTAATTTGTGCTAATGAAAGCCTTGTTTCATCATTCGAGGACGAGTGATCCTAAGGGGGGGTTAATGTAACACCATAAACTTTTGGTCGTTGAAAAATTCTGAGTTTAAAACCCACTACTCAGACTATGACTCTCCCCAAGAGTCATAGGGTGTAATTACAAGTCTTAAGGACCAACTCATAGCTAGACTAGATGCTAGCCCGACGTTTCTATTGTGACTATGACTAGGGGTTATTAGTTGTAAAGACTCAAAATGAGTCGTATGGTCCATCCAGATCTAAACCAGTGTGATGCACAAAATATTCTTTCTTCACTATGACTTGGACTATACGAGTCGTAGGGTCACCTGACAAGTAATATGGTATGAATCATAAGGTCACCAGAGAAGGATCCTTCAGTTACATTCATGACTACGACTCGTGGTAATTAGTTGTAATGTGTCCTTATGAGTCCTACAGTAGTGACCCATAGTCACTGGCGACAATTTGTTAGTGTTTTCATCAAAGGCACTTTGAACATTTCCCCTCTTCCCCAATAGTGACCCACGACTTAAAACCCCTTTAGGTTATCTTTCATACTACAAAACAAATTAAAATAACTTCTCAAACACTCTTAAATCCCCAAGGTTAAGAACACTTAGGGTTTCCAAGAAGTTGATCAGTTAGGGCTCTCAAGGGTGATTTTTCTCCACATTGTGACACATTCAGGCATGTTTTTTTAAAAAAAATATTGGGGGTAGGGGAAGGGAAAGGATGGAGTGGATTAGAATGTGAAGAATTGAACCCTCACCAACAAGGTGGAACTTCAAGTAACTAACCAAAAAAGCTACTAAGATTCTTCTCATACATTCAGGCATGTTTCTCTTTCCCAATTCTTGTTTTATGAAAAACATGTATTTTTAAATTGTAAAATTTTATGGATTTGAATATGGGTTTTGATATGGTTGAGGGTTTTGGAATGATTGATCCTTGAGTTTTTTTTCCCATGGTTTTCATGAGCTTCTCATGCTTTAAATTGAATGTTTTGAACTAATAGGGTGCATCAGTGTGGGAATTGGAATAGGGGTCGAGGTATTCCCCCAAATTGATGTTTTTGGACTTGAAATTGGACTTGGATAATTATGTTACCTACACCCACTTATCAAATTGTATTTGGCGTATGATTTGTCACGACTTGACTTACTCACTTATACTATTGCATTGCAAAATTGGCTAATTATGAATATGGATTTTGAGGTCTTAATGGACATGTTTTGGTATTTCTATAACTAAATGAGGTCGAGGAATTCCTCTAATTTTATTTAATGAACAAAGGGGGTGGAGGAATTCCCCTATGTTAATATGATTGTCATCGAATAGGAATAAGCTTGCAAGTGTAAAGGTATGACGATACCCATGGTATGCCTTAACGGTTAAATCATTTGTCTAGTGAATAGGTTATGTGAAACTTGTTTTCAATTGTACTTAATGGGGGTTATATAGCTATGCCATGGTGGTTTGGGCCATAGATGACTTATACTGTAAACTCATATTGGCCGACATGAAGTTTGGTCTTAATGGTGTTTGCATGGTTAATACTATTGACATATATTGTATCTTTGATTGGCATGGGGGTCAGGGCATTCCATGGTCTTCCTTGATACCCCTAGTTTATGCGGCTAACACATACTTGGCCCTTTCAATAAGGGAAGCTGAACCCATATATCCCATGGGTGTCTTTTTAAGACGGTTGAGCTATATAGTCCAGGAAAATGTTTGACGTCATGCTAAGCCTTGTTTTGTATCCCGGCATAATACTTATTCATGTGTATGATGATTTGTGGATGATTTTGAATTGGATTTGACTTGGCATTATTTTATATTTTGTCCCTGAGTTACATGCTAGTGCTTAACTTCTAACCATCGTTAGACGTTGTATCCCCACGTAAATCAGAGTCCGAAGGCAATTCTATTTTTCCTATGCGGTATTAGGAAGATTGGCATAGTTCGTCGGTCATTTGCGGTGAAGTAGTGAGCTTCCATTCTCTGAAGACATGATCATTTCATCGGTTTCCTTCCATGACTTAGAATTGAAGACTTCACATTAACATTATCATTGTCAGTGCAATTGTCAGAGTCGGGGGCATGTCCCGACGTTGGTTGTTTTTTGATTAGTAGAGGCTTGTAGATATTCATGTTGATTGGGTGTTGGTGTTTACAAAATTAAATATCATTGAGTTTATTACTTTTCTATCTTGTTATATGTTCGGAATTCAGCCGCTACTATGTGTGTCATGTTTTGTTTGGCTAGGAAACATGAGTGATCTCTGGTCCTCGATGGACTTAAGATACCCGTTATAACCCGGCCCTGGTTTGGGTCGTGACCCCTTAACTCTAATCTTAAATTGATGGTAACAAAAACTCAAGTCAATATTAGAGAACATAACTGCTCCCTGAAGTTGGCCAAGTAAATCATTAATGTGAGGCATAGGATACCTATTCTTAACCGTCACCTTATTAAGCTGCCTATAGTCAATACACAAATGAAAGAAACTATCTTTCTTCTTTACAAACAATATAGGAGCTCCATAAGGAAACACAACTGGTCTAATAAAATCCTTACAGAGGAGATCCTAAACTTTAGAATTTAGATCCTTAAGCTCTGTAGGAGTCATACGAAAAGTTGCCATAGAAATAGGTCAGCTGCTCAACTCTAGATCAATAACAAACTAAATTACACGCTCTAGAGGAAGACTAGTTAAATCAGTAGGAAAAACATCAAGAAACTCATGAACTATAGGAACAAAGTAAAGTAATGGACTCTCCTCACTAACATCACGAATATAAGCGAGACAAGACTCACAACCACTAAAAATAAGTCTCCTTGCCAAAATATAAGAAATAATCCCGCACCTAATAGCTTCCTGCTACACAACCAGAGGTACACCGAGCATGACTAAGGTAATGATCATGGAAAAACAATCCAAGACCACATGATAGTAAGAATCCATGCCAAGAATCACATCAAAATTCACCATATCTAATACAACAAGATCAGACTGAGTATCAAACTCTCAAACAGTCACAACATATGATATATAAACCCAATTTACAAGTAAAGAATCACCCATGGGAGTAGATACACATAACACAAATATTGAATCCCAAGATAACACTAATCGCGGGCATAATATAAAGACACATAGGAATAAATGGACCTTAGATCCAATAAAGCATAAGGTGTCTGATGGCACACTGAAATTGTACCTTTAATAACAGTATTCTGAAGACTCAACCTTGGGCATAGCAGGTATGGAATACAATTGACCATGCCTCCCACCTGGTTGGGATCCTTACCAATTTCCTATCCTACCTACTAGAGAACCTCTACAATTACCTTGGGGACCACCCCAATGACAATGAACATAACCTCTAGTTTGGAGTAGAATTGTCCTAATCAGTGGGACACTCTAAGCTAAATAAACTAATCCTCTTGATAAATGTGAAAAGGACTCCGAATTGTAACACACGTAGGTGCTGCACTAAAACTAAAAGATTCAGCTAACCTAAAATAACCACCATAACTAAAATACCCAGAAGATGAAACCCTCGAAGGTTGATCCCTAATTTGGCTAAAATAATCACTGTAACTAGACTGGCATCCATCAGCGATCTAAAGTATGGCTTGAATGAGCCTACTAGACTGTACCTAATGCATATAAGGTTGCAAAGAGGGTACCAACACTGAGAACCACTGCCTCTAAACCATGACCCACTACAGCTCCCACTAAAACTACCCTGTTATCACAGCTTCTTATTCATGACCTCTTTGAGATTCACAATTAATATCCTCCATAACATATGAATAATCAGAAATCTCAGCATAATTCATACCCACAACAACAAAAATTTTTGTAGAAATAAGGAGATGGAGTCTAAATAATGAAACAAAGCACCAAACCCTTTTATACTTAATAGTCAGAATACGTGTAGCATGTCTAGCGAACTCATAAAATCGAGCCTTATACTACATAATAATTATAGAGCCTTAATCTAACCTCGATATTTGATCCCTCAAATGATCTCTAAGACTATAATACGTATACTTCTCCTAAAAAATCCTTAAAGAATTGAGTCGATGATAATGAGGGAGATATAGTTAGCCTTGAATCAGGATGGCCTCTCCACCAATGTCTAGCTTTCAAATACAATTGTAAAGAAGTGTAATCCACACCACGAGTCTTAACTAGGATCACATTATGAAGCCTATCCTCACAAGCAATCAAGAACTCATAAGCATCCACACTCGGTGCACCAGAAAACTTAGGTGGAGCCAATATCAAGAATCTACCCAATGTTTTCTATTCCTCAAAAGACATAGCAAGTTGGGACATCACTGGTAGAGCAACTACCTGTTAGGCAACCACTGATGTTGAATACACCTCAACACTAGGAGCCACAGATACAAGTTTTGCCCCTACTTAAGTTCCACTCTAATACCAAATTGTGCACCATCAAATGATGCACCACCAAATAATACCAAGAGTTGTACCAATGCATCCTGGAGAACTAAATAGGAAATAAACCTTGGAGGATCCTGGGATGGTCTCTGACTTACCATTGGATAGGCAGAAGTATCTATGGCTCGGTAATAGGAATATGGTCTAGTAAAGGCCCCTATCCTGGTCCATTGTTGGCGTTATATCCCTAGGTTGTCCACAACCTCAAAGTTATCTGTGAATATCAATAGGATCCATACTCTTATACTCAGGGTCCTCATTTCATGTAGTAGTAGCACATGTCGTAGCTATCTGCAAAAGAGTGAAACCAAAGGAAGCTCTAGAAACCAACTAAGAATCTTAGCACAAAATGAATGGAGAAAGTTAAGAAATCTAAAGAATATTTTATAGCCCCCCAAATATATGAAATTTATATTGGCATTATGACCTATGGGACTAATAAACATTTGCTTTTGTACCAACAATACTAGTGAACCTAGCGCTCCGATACCAATTGTCACGACCCAAATTTATAAGCCATGTTAGCAGCTACCACTAGTAAGTAAGCCAAACACTAGCTTTGAGCTACAAGAAATAGGCTAATTCTGTGGAAAAGGCATAAAAGCTAGAAATTTACAAGTAAAGACTTACAACTATAATTCAAGTAATAATAATAATCCAAAAATTTGATAAATAGCAATAACAATCTCACTACCTAGTAGTGTCGCTACAAGAGCCACTAGCAAAATGATATACAAGTACTGTAATAGTCAATATATATCAGTGTCAAATAAAGAAACACTAAGTAGATGTATAAGAAGGAGAAAATGGAAACTCTGGTCTGAGAGCTCACCATGCTTCCAAATTCTAAACGACACAATTTTCATGTCAGCGACAACCACTACTACTTAGATCTAAATCAAAAAGGTATAAAACTATTTTATTAGTACCAAAGACACGGGTACTCAGTCGGCACCATCAGCCCACTTAGTTAAATCATAATATATGAACAATAATAAGCAAGATAAATAAGCTAAGTCAAAGTAAATGAGAAAACCTTGAATAGAGATCCAATGATGTAAGTAAATTACCAGAATAGATATAGTATGGAAGAAAGCATAATTAATACTACAAGACTAGACCAATTAGAAAATAAGTTCAGAAAGGTAAATAAACAAGTGCAAGCCTCCATAAGTTCATAGGGTACAATCAAGAAAGTAAATAACGAGAAATTTATCAATTAACCATAAATTAAGGTGTAACCATCAATCCATCCGTTCCATAACATACCATTAATAATATTATAATATTAGACTTGAATCCGAAATCATATCATCATCATTATCATCATTTGCCAGTCTTTAAACAAAACTCAATATCAATAAATCTCTAAACTTGAACTAAAACTCATATCAACTCACAAGTACCAATCTAGCATAAATATCAAGAATATAGTCTCTTCAAACACTAAATTATGAAACTGTAAGGGTATATTAAATCCATTAAGTCTACAAAGAGCTAATAATCATCTTAGACTAAGATGGGATAGAGGAACCCACTTCTAATTCCTGAAATATATTATAACGTAAAATCCACCTCATACTAGGCTAAGGTATCTAAATTCATTTCTACATGTCAAATGAGCCACAATTAGGTCTAAGGTAGAAATTATACCCTAGACATAAGTAACTAAGTCAATTACACCTTATTTATGATTTCAAAGTAGTCCAAAGAGTCCAAATAATGCTAATTATACCAAGTATCCTCCAATACCTAATTTGCATCCCCCATCTAGCATAATATTATCAATATACAATGAATTAGGTCAATCAATAATGAAGGTAAACCTATTCTACCTGGACGCCGAATAAAAGGCCAAAGAAATCTTTTGAACCATCGATTTCCCCTTCTAAGAAGCTTTTGTAAGATGCCACAACATAAAAATCATAATCTAAATCAAAACGAGAAAAAAGATACCCTTATTGCACTTTTATACTTTGGGTCCAAAATTATGTAAAATTCCCATGTAGAGCCCACCTATAAAATCCCATCTTCAGAATCGAAAACAAGTCCCTCTATGCTCAGGAAACATTTAACCTCAAGAATGGGTAAAGTTTGAGCTCAAATGGTGCCATAATCAAACCACCAATACTTTAGGGATTTCAAGGAATTATGAGAATTTAACCATGGATAGATGGAAAATACCAAGAATTCGAAAAAGAAATGAGTAATTCACGTGTATGAACTCCCCAAAATCACTTGCTAATGCCTCTCCCAAGTTTCCATATATTTAGTATTTTTCACTCTTGAAGTTACATGAAAATAGAAGAGAATTCAGGCAATTGGGGCATTAAAGGATACCCAGGTTTTACTTAAACGAACACTAGGCCACTTAAGTGGTCATCGCTTTTGTATCAAATTGCTACCTTCACGATAACTGCCTTATTTGTGCATGTTGCATAAGAAACCCTGATGTTTCTTAAGTAGCATTCGCTTATGCAATAAAGTACTCGCTTACCCGAGCCTTAAATGGCAGCGGTCGCATCAGTGACCGACTTTCCATAATTGCGAGCTTTGCTAAAGCGACAACAATGTTAGTTAAATGTATACACCAGTTGGGTGGTGCATCAACTGGGACTTAGAAAATTTCAAGTCTCAACTGATCCCTCAAGATTTATCCAGAATGTCGTATACACAAATAATCTATGATAATCTATCTAATTTGATGTTCTGGACTCAATGGCACACTCAATATTTCCTTCCGAGGTCATTATAATTTAAAGTGGGTTCCACGCCTAAGTTGCATTTTTCTTAAGTTCTGAACAATAGCTTGGAATGACTCTAGATGCCTTAGGACTCGAACCAATGGTCCACATAGCCTAAAATAAACATTTCTAAGCTATTTGAACAACCAGAATTGGCATATAAGATTGTTTCAATATTTTTTTTTTCCTGGTAGCCAATTCTAACCAGCTAAGACTTCAAAATAGGGAATTGGTAGTAAAAACCAAATAAACTATGTTGTAATTGAACTGTCAGCTCTAGCAAATCATAAATGACTTGTGGCGGCTATAGAAAGCTCTAAATGGTAAAAATGATAGAAAATGTAGAAAGTTAACTAGAGGGTCATTATAATTGGTTTATGAACTGACCCACCTTACAAAATGTTCCCATTCATTAAAATTTTAGTCAATTGAGTTGAAATTTGTAGGATATCATATTTGTGAATATTTGCAACTTGATTTTACTGCTTGTATACCATCCTTGATATGGGCAATGAATTTGGTATGCTAATTAAAGAATTGAAAGTGTTTCTTTGAGTGAGTAGTTAAGTGCCATGTGTGGTGAGGCTTTTATTTGTTTTTGTACCATGGGTCCATCTGGAACTTGTCTAGTTTGTCTATAGAGCATTATGACGTTAATAAAATGTCCTTAGGCGCCAATAATTGAGATTGAACCTATGAAGTTAACCATATACACTTCCCAATTGTTAGTTGAGTGACCAATCTTTGCCTTAATTTGTTCCTCTTACTCTTTTTCTTAAACAATTGTGTTACAATCGATAACTTGTTCTCCTAAAATACCCTTTTTTGAACAAAAACAACCTTGAAGAATTTATCTAAGGCACTAAACCATAGGATGCAGGAATTTTTAGGTAGAACTTGTAATTAGAAGTTCATAGAATTGCGGAGCATTTACTTCCTTGTCTAGTTCATTGTTGTGTCCCTTATAAATATAAGAGAGAAACAGAGAGAGAAAATGAGAAGGATAGAAATTATAGATTTAGAATATAATAGATGAGTTGTCTTAGTTGAAAAAAGATAAGATAAGGATGTTGTCAAGTGCAACATCAAGAATTGGTTCATAGTATAATTGGATAATATGAATTTTGGTGAAAAAGTAAACTGAGGTATTATGTATTGCTTGAAGTTGTAGAGTCACTTTAACTGTTTGCTATCTAACCTTATCCATTTCCTACATTACAAGCAACCAAAAAACCTTTGTGATATCAAACAAAGCATATTCGATTATTGTGATATGGAAAATAAGGATCAGCCTATAGTATGGTATTTATGTGAATGATCTTCTTTAGGAGTAAGAGTTGTTCATATTGACTCCTTGATTTTAAATTTGATTGCATCATGAGAAAGGCATATTCTTATTGTGAGGACACTCGATTGTTTACATTGAGCACGTGGATTGACCTTTGTTGATATTTATGAGCATGATCTTTGTTCTGTAACGACTAGTTAATACTTGAGGCTTATACATAAAGAATTGATTTTTTTATTGTGGATGCTCGTAGTGATTTTCAAAATCATAAGGGAAAGATAAATTTCACGAAGAGACATGTGTTTGAACACCCTAATTGTACTATTTGTAGACATTTGTTTTTAGTTCTTTGTTCCATTGATTTGCTCGAGAACAAAAAAAAATTATGTTAGGTTTGTTGATGAGTAAACATTTTGTGACTCGTTTAGCCTATATGTTGTATGATATCAAGTAATCAATGCCATCTTGAGATAGTTTTAATGATGCTTGTTTTTAAGGGTTGAAGTCAAAAGATGATCAATAAAGCCTAAGGAAGAGAGAAGATAGAGAAAAATAGCTAAAATTTGAAATAGCATTACCTAAAATGTCACAACCTGATTCCTCAGGTAATGATGTCACCTACTATAACCCACAAGTAGGTAAGCCAACTCATAGTCCGGAACTACTAGCAACGGACTACCAAGAGAAATTAATGATGATAGCGGAATAATTATAATAAAAGGCTAAAGTGTGTGTGTGTGTGTGTGTGTGTGTATATATATATATATATATATATGTCGCGCCCTATTTTGAACTGGTCGAAACAGCACAGTTTTGCCACGTAACTTTTTAGGAAAATCCACTTTTTATGTAAAACTCTGTTTTGGTCTACTAAAAACATTTTAAGATTATGCATAAAAATTTTGATTACTCGAGGGGAGGGTGTTAGACACCCCTCAGAACGTATCCGAAGATAATCCTTAGACTTAGTTTAGAAAAAACTTTGCTTTTATTTATTTACGAAAATGGTGATAAGAAAACTTTTATCATTATTTTCTACTTATTATTTTATATAAAAGCAAGAAAACTTAAGGTATAACAAACGTAATGCTACCATGTACAAGGAAGTAATGCAATCATCGCATATATGAATGAATATTTTAAGATATGAGAAAAATAACTTTTTTTTTTTATGATTTGGATAATATAAAGGGAAAAAAACTTTATTATCTATACATGTGTAAAGTTGAATAGGTAAATAACAATAAAAAAAATATTTTAAAGCGTGGGATAATTTGAGACAAATGTGAATATGAATATATTTAAAAGTACAAAAATATGTAAAATTTTACTTAATTAGAGAAACTTAAATAGATTTAGACTAAAATTAAGCGAAAAGTAAAATGTGATAATATAATGCATAGGCGTAACAAAATTGAGATAATAATAATAATAATAATAATAATAATAATGGTAATAATAATAGTATTAATAACGCTAATAATAATTGAAATAGTAATAAATATTATGGTGTAAATAATAATAGTAATAACAGATATGATGTAAAATAGTTATTGTGAAAGTAATACTATATACCTTGTACATGGTAGCGAAAGAATGTGTTATACCTCGCGTTGCTAATCTTTTGAGAATCTGAAAAACCCGAAACATTAAATATAAACTATGGCTTGAACATTAAAGTTTCGTACTAAATAAAAAGTTAAAGTTGATGAATACACTCTTTTGGGAAAATCTGAAATTTTGATAACTTTCTCGATTAAGTTAAAACTGAGATTTTATCTATTTATCTTTTGTTATATTTTAAAGAAAAGTGTGAAGGTTGTTATACTAATCTCATTTAAGATATCAGTGATGAGTTTTTCAAAAGAATTAGCCGATTATGATAAAAATATATTTTCCTTAGTGATAACCGCGTGTCGTTTGCGAAAGTCGGAACGTTAAAACTATTTTTAAAGGATTGGAAGGACAACATAAATTCAGTAATCAAATAAAATTACCTTAAACAAATTCAATAACAAAGTTAGTTATTAAAAAAACTCAACATGATAAATAAAGTTTAAACCAAGAGGATAAAAAAATACGATACTCTATTTAGGAGTTTGGGCTCCTAATTTGCGCGACTCCGAAGTGCAGCGATCCTAAGTAGCATTTGACCCGATATTTGGGTCAAAGCTAGTTCAATTGCAGAAATCCAACTCCCAAGTTCACATGTACATGTAAGATGAAAATATAAGGATTAGAAATTGTTCAAGTGAAAAAAACGTCACATGAGGATGTTAAAGAATAGATTAAATATCACTTTAACATGCAAAGTTTGTAACGTCACATGAGGATGTTTAAGAATAGATTAAATATCACTTTAACATGCAAAGTTTGTTTTTTATTGTAAGGCAGAATGAAGGAAACCTTGTAAGTCGAAGATGCACTTTGCCTAATTTATTCACATCCTTACCCTTTAGAATTAGAAGTGATGCAAAAAAATATTTCAATACTTATTCACTGTATAGCTATAAGATACATTAAAAGAGATTATGTTCAATATGTATGTGAAAATCTATTCAAAATATAGATAAATATGTAAAACATGCCAATGATACAGGATATGCTCCCTCCTAAAAATACAAATACAGATAACTCTTTGTTTTAAACTTCAGCCCGGGAAACACCCTCGCAATCATATTCGCAAAAGTATCTGATAGTCAATTGAATTTATTTTGTCTCATATATTAATTCATATCTGTACTGGAAAGAGGTAGCACTTACACGAGGAAATAGTCGAGGTGCGTGCAAGTTGGCCCAGGCACCACAATGAATAAAAATGTTCTATGAACTATCGTTAACTAAGTCCTCTAGAATGCAGTTAATGCTTTGTACAGGCAACTTTTTATATGTTTCTTCTCAAAATGAGCTGTTGGTAGTAGTATAAACGAACACTTTTAGTAAACCAAAATCTGAACCAAACTCTTGTTTCTGGAAGCAACACATGCACACATTTTCATATTCTCCAAATTATTAACTTTAATAATGTGTACTACAAGAATCCAAAGTGTGTTAGACTATTTATTATGTAGCTCAACAAATTAAAGATGCCACCAAGTTAAAATAATGCAACAGCAATATTTTGGCAAGACACCACTGTAAGATTCTAAACATAGAACTAACAAATTAAACGGAAAACCAAAAGTTCATGCATAAACCTTCCCAAAAGTTGGCAAGCAGAATATATCCTTATCCTAAATAACAAGGAATTAAAATCTCAAACAGTAAGATTAGTCAGTTCTTTTTAGAAGCCTTTAGTACTAGGTAAGAAGCATAATCATCCAAGATATGCCAAGCAATAGTCGATGGAATGTTCAAGCGAAAATCTACAAAGTCCCGAGATGGATATTCGAGAATTTCAGGACTTTCGGAACATCCTTTCATGAGACATTATGGCTGCCAACTCATAGCAACCATACCGACCAAACAAAGGCACAGACAAACTGCTACTAATCAGTTCTGAACCTCAAAAGTTGACGTCAAACTTATTTTACACAGTCCACTCAATATATATACACATATATATCAAAGGTTTGGCATTTTGTTCAAGCCAAGTAAAATTTTTTCACCAATATATCATTCAATGAGAATGAAACTAAAAGACCAGAGAGTCTTTTTTTTTAAATCCCATTTTTTTCTTTACATTTATACCTCAAAATCGATTGGCTAGCACCATACCATATGAAATAAGACGATAACAGTAGAGCAAAAATTTCACATGATTCAACTATTTAGATGCTAAGCTGATATACCTATACAAACAAAATTTAAGATGAAATAATTTTCTTGAACTCGACTTGCGAAATGACCAATAGTACCTGAGTGTACCTGAATGAGATAAGTGTGTGTGTGTGTGTGTGTATATATATTCGAAAAAGACCAAATTTGAACTCAAGAACACACCACACCTAAAAAGATAATCCCTTTCAACTTGGATCTTTCCAGGGACAAAAACGAATATATGACCAAACTTGAGACCACATATTGATATGCTCACAAATTCATACACACAAAATATCTCTAAGAAAAAAAAAGAATCGTGCCTTTACCCGTAACGCCAAAACAGCAGCAGCAAATACCATAACAAAAAAAACCGAGTTATGTCATACATTTCATACTCATGGTCTTATATATACACAGATATAATATAAAATATAGGTAAAACACTTGCTCACAGAACAAAGCATGACAACAATAAAACTTAATGACAGAAAACGACATGCCCTAAGAAATAAAAATAAAATGAGATGAAGAGAAGGTGGAGTGGGAAGGGGAAATTCGCATATTTTACTCGATTCCAAAGAGAATATATTCCCTATATTGAACATGTGGCAAAAATATTAGAAAGAAAAAAGAGGATTAAGATGAAACCGAATACATGAATTCAGTCAGTGGCTAATGTACAACATAACACAACCGAAATATTTTTCCAAAATCAAAGTACACTTTTGTCCCCCAAGTTAAAACTTTTTCAGAATTAACAATTATTTAGAACTTGATTGGAATTTACAATCAGATCCGTTTTTTAGAATTAACGACATATCTTTATCCACAAAGTCAACAAAATGTTGATAACAAAATTTAAGGGGCAGAATCACAAATTCATAAACTGAACGAGATTAATAAAATAAAAATAGAAAAGATAAAAACGAAAAAAATGAGATATTCTCATCTTTTTAGGGGCAAAAAATAGGAGCGATAACGTCAAGGATTCTTCAAAGACTTGATACAGGACTCCGAACTCAAAGATTTCCTCACGAATTTTAGCTTCTTCCTTCAATTCCCTTCCCTTTTTTCCTTTTTTGATCTTTATTTTTCCTCTCCTTATTCCCTTTGTTTTTCTTGTCCCTCTAAAGGAATGACCATAGCCCCCTTTTATAAGCACACTCTGGAGTGTGAGAGCTTCTCAAAGAGGTTCCAAATTTAATTCAAAATTCAAATTTTTTGGTGGGACAATGCAAAGATTTTGAAAAGAAAACATAGTAAGGATAAGAATTTACCCATTTTTAGGTTGATTTGAAAGAAACAGAGGGATGAAAATGGACTTGTTCTTGATGACACCCTCTCTTCCAAGCTAACAGTGAATAGGGTGACACTTTTGATTTATCAAGCCAAAGCAACAGGAAAATGAGGGATTTATGCCGACAAAATCTCAATGGATTTAAGGTGAGGGAAAGGCTTGAGCAGAAGAGTAGTTGGGTTTTGCTAGATAGAGGCATCGGCATATGAAAATGATGAAATGAGAGACCATTTTCTCATCTTAGGGTGAGAGAGTCGTATTTGATAGTTTATTTTGTTGACTAAAACCGTCCGATCATTTGATGTCTAAATTTAATATGAAGATAAAATAAATAAATAATGATAATAATAAATAAATTATATATATATATAAATATAAAAATAACTAAATAATTAGAATTTTTGAGACTATCAGACCTGAAATTTTAACTGACTAGGTTTGATTTGTGTTAGTCGGATAACTTTGGATTAGTTTTGATTCTATCCTTTGATCGAACGATCCTAAAAAACTACCCTTAAAAAATAATAATAGCAAAACAAGAGAAAAGGAAAATGTATGCATATACGGATAAATATATGAAAAGTTGATTTTGAAATAAATATTTTGATTCGTTTGATATTTGATTGGATGGTTCGTATTTCTTTTGAAAGAGAAGAGAAAGGGAGAAAAAAAATAATTATATAAATAAATAGATAATTAAATATAATAATAAAAAATTATATACACCTACATATATATAAAAATAACTGAAAATTTTGTGATCCTTTTAAATAAATCGACGGATCAGGTTAAATTATATTTATTGAGGTTGAATGGCAAAGCGGACATAAGGGTTGGGTTCGGATAAAATAAAAATGGGGAAAGGACATGGTATGGTCATTTAAAAAAAATGACCCATAATTGAAAAGGTGTACACACTGTAGCCAGTTGGCTAAAGTACTTCTCCTTTTTTATCCATTTGGCTCAATTAGACACATGTAGTCCCTATACTAATTGGTACACTTTTATACCACATTGACACACTTTTATACTATATTGATACACTTTTTAAAAAAGAAAAAGGAAATTCTACGCAAGTACATCAATCCATATACCCAATTGATACTCTTTTATACCGCATTAATTTACTTTTATACTAAATTGATACACTTGCAGTGTCCATATACTCAATTAATACTCTCTTATACTAGATTGATACATTTTTTAGAATGCATGTAGAAACTATATATAGTTGTATAAAATATGTATCTAAATACTAATTATAGTTCAAAATTATATAGAATGTGTATATCTATTTTCTCTTTGATGTTTGACTTGTTTTATTTATAGTTCCTCTTTTTGACTTACAATAATGTTGGGGGTTGGTTTTTGGATTTGGGGAATTGCAGTTGAACTATTGAAGAAAGTTGAAGTTAGGCCTTCCATTTTGAGTCTTAGTTGCATTATCTGCTCCTCAAAATCTTATGTATTTGTTTTGGCCAAATAAAGTTTCTTATAATAAAACTGTCACATGATTTTTTTGATAGTCAATATCATCATTCCATAAATATACATAATGCATGTTTCAACGTATAACAATTGTGGTTACGCTAATTTCAAAAAAATAATAGATTAAAAAAAAATAAAAAAGCTACAAAAAAAAAGTGAAAAAACCCAAAAGAGCAGTTATTTTTTTTATAATAGAATGAAACATCAAATTTTTCTAATGAAAAAATATAACATAAGAAAGCAGCAAAATTAAAAAAATAAAATAAACTAGCGTTTTTAAAAAAATGAGAAAAAGCGAGAAGTAACTAACATGCAAAATCCACACTTTTACTTTGCAAAAGAAAAAGTTGAATTGTGATGCTTAATGGCCGAATTGTGATGCTTAATGGCTATTTACTGGGTTTTTAAATTTAGGTGCTAGTTTTGTGAAATTATTTTAGTTTTAGGTGTTTTTTTTGTACTTTCCCCAATAAAAATTAAAGTTGGATTATTGTTGGTCCGAATACACTTTTTCTGCCAAAATTAATTTTATCGATGCTCCATACTATCTAAAATTATTCGTTAGTTCAACGTATATAAATTACAGGTATAACCATTATAGGCGTTCAATGTAAATATCTTTTTTTTATTTATTTAATATTAACAATACATATGTGTGTAAAAAATATATAATAAAGTATATGTAAAAATTAATAATAAAATATAAAATATTTATTTTATATAACAAAAATATGCATATATATATGATCACAATATCGCCCTATAAGAAATAAATAAATGTGAATGCGATTACCAAAACATATTATTTTATTTTATTTGTTAAAACATTTAATTATTTTTTATTTAAATATTTTATATATGATAATAATAAATAAATAAATAAATTTTCTTTTATTTAAAAATTTATAGAAATGGAGATAAAAATATGAATCTTATTTCTTATGTAACTTTTTTTTTGGTTTTAAATTATTTTGGGCCAGGAACATCGATACAATTAAATATAGAAAAATAGCAAGCCAAAATTGAGTGTCAATAATTGCCCTTGAGTGACCAAAGATTTTATGTGAAAATCTTTGGGCAATTACGTTGACGTAATCAATTTGTCTTGGGAAAAATAAAATGTTTAGAAGATTATGGTCGGGCTTCGATTCCCGAGTTTCCTACATATCTCGAGTTTCATGAGAAATCAGGCCATCTGTAGTTTGAATTAAGCAAAATTCGGTGAATATCAAAATTTGCCCCAGTGTAGAATTATGGTGACATTGAGTTCATTCAAGGATGATAACAAAGATTTCAACACGATTATCCCTCAATTGGTTACTTGGGGTAGCTGGAAATAAAGAGATATTGGATAGCCATATCTTCTGAGGATTTTAAGGGAAAAGGAAATTACAGATTTTCAAATATTGCTCTAGTATCGGATTAAGACGACACTGGGTGATGACACTAAAAATTATAAAAAATTATAGAAAAATAAGAGTTTTGAGTCGAGTCAAGTTGAGTTTCTTTGCCGGAATACTTGACATAGCTAGGGATGCTTCACATTCCACTAGCTTGCTCCAGTTTGCTGCTAAGAGGGTAGTTCTACGTTGTATTGCATGGTCCTGCAAAATAGGTAAAAGAGTTGAAAAGTACTTGTTTGTTCAAAAATTGTAAATTGAAATTGTAATGTAAAGAGTGGAGTTTAGATATTCAAACTAGTATTGTCTCCGTTTGTGGAGGTCTCCGACTAGCGGGGCAATAACTGAAATGTAAATAGCCTCCGTCGGCTGAAATGTAAATAGCCTCCATCGGCTTAGCTGCTGCTTGAATATAAATACCCTCCATTGGCTTAAATGTAAATAGCCTTCATCGACTGAAATGTGAATAGCCTCCATCGGCTGAGCAATTACTGAAATGTAAATAGCCTCCGTCGGCTAAGCAGTTGTTAAAATATAGACAGCCTCCATCGACTAAGTAGTTGTTGTAAAATAAAAAGCCATCTGTCTAGCAAGCAGTTGAGAAGTAAGCTCCATCTGACTGGTGAGCACTGTTTGAAAAGTAAAGCCTCCGACGATGGGACATTTGCCCATAAAAAAACTACCTTGTATTGGCAAGGTGGTCCTTCAATCTGAATTAAATGATGGTATTGCTGCTAAGACTTCATGTTGTTGTGATAGTGTCTTTCTTGCGTGCTTGCTATGGTTTGGGCCTCGAATTGATAGGCTATGCTCTGTTTACCGAAATATAATTTTCTGATATGGCGGAGTGTTTCTTTGCTTATATACATTCTTTGATTTATGGCGAAGCATCCCCCTTGCTGGTGCACAACTCCCGATATGGCAGAATTATTTTGCTTATTCGCATCCTCTGGTATGGTAGAGGATCACTTTGCTTACTTATGTACAGTCTTCAGAATGCGGAACTTAATTTCATTTGCTTATGTACAATCCTCGAAATACGGAAGCTCGACTTTGTTTGCTTATACACAGTCTTTGGAATGCGGGAGCTTGACTTTGTTTGCTTATATATAGTCCTTGGCTTGTGGAATCTTGGATTTGTTGAAGTCAGACGACACCCTCCGATTTGCGGAGTTATTCATCATAGTTAGGAGGTTGGCTCTGATTTGCGAAGTTTATTAAGAGAAGTAAATAGCCTAATCTTCCTACGAGGATCCTTTTTTCTTCGTTTCTTACTCGGTTCTTCAAAATGTACCTGCAAAAGAATTTCAATAAAACTCTTAAAGCTTGTGAGGATTAGTATAAATGTATGTAAAGAGAATAAAGTAAGGAAATAATATTTGGCTCATGTCGTGGTGATAAGCCGCACGATGTCCCTGATCCTGTCCCAACGTTTGACTTGATGTCGTCTTTCGATTCCTGTTTTCCTGTGGTCAAAGAAAAATTCTTAGTTAGGAGGGGGTATTGATTTGTGTCGACTTGGGGATCCTGGCTTTGTCTACGGAATTCTCTAATACTTCCTCGGTTGTTCGATTATTCCTAAATCTGGAGTCTCAGTAGGTCGGAAAGTAGGAAATTATAGTGAAAAATACATATATGTATATATGTTTTCGCAAATACATTACGTATATATTAAGTATATATAGTAATCCCTTATAGTTTTTAGATTATGACATGTTCGGAAATCCTTTAAACCTTTATTTGTTGATCGTAGCCCATGTAGCTTTATCTTTCGGGTGGAGCTTCTTTGACTGTCGATGCTACGATGATTCTAGCGACGAGATCATTTATATTCTGAGGCTATAACATGAGCAAAGGAGATTTTCCTAAAGGTAAGATCGAACCTTTCAGATTGCTTATGTATCTTTAAAATAGGAATCAGGTCTGTACGCAGTTTGAGGGTGGAGAATGAAAAATGAAATACAGTGACCGAGTCTGACTCAGAATTCCTACGTATCCAAGTGGAAAAAGGTCATAAAGTAGTTTGAGTAAAATAGGAAAAGTGATAATATAAAATGCAGTGACCGAGCCTGATTCAGGTTGCCTATGTATCCTAATGGAATCAGGTCAAACCGTAGTTTAGTACAATAAAAGGGAAAAATATAAGGGACCGAATTCAATAAGGATTGCTTACGTAACCCGCTGTGGGAAGTTAGGTCGGGCGTAGTTCTAAATATATAAAAGGATGATATTTTGGGTTTTTCTAAGAAAAACCGAACCCTATGTGGGGTGGGGTGCCTACGTATCTCACCGTGGGAAGTCAGGCTAATACGTAGTTCTGTTACATTAGAGAAAAATGCAAAAGTACGAAAAAACAACTAGTCCTAATGTCTTTAAATATAGTACTTCTTGATGGCGTCCAAATAAATCGGCTTCGTGCTTACTATGCCATCCATTTCTGCAAGAATCACTGCTCCTCCTGAGAGTATTCGATGAATTATGTAGGGACCTTGCCAATTTGGCGCAAATTTCCCTTTGGCTTTATCTTAGTGAGGGAATATATTCTTCAATACCAACTGTCCTAGTGTGAATCGACGAGGCTTAACATTTTGGTTGAACGCCTTGATCATTCTATTTCAATAAAGTTGACCATGACAGACTGCATCCAATCTCTTCTCATCAATGAGCATTAATTATTCGACCCTACTATGAATCCATTCAGCATCGTCTAGACCACCTTCTTGGATAATTCTTAATGACGGTATCTCTACCTCTGCAGGTATGACTGCTTCCGACCCGTAAACCAACATGTAGGGAGTTTCCCTAGTAGAAGTCCTAATTCTGGTGCGATACCCAAGTAATGCATATGATATTTTCTCATGCCATTCCCTATTACCGTTCACTATCATCCTTAAGATCCTATTGATATTATTGTTTACGGATTCAACAGCTCCATTTATTTGAGGTCAATATACCATGAAATTTTGGTAAGCAGTCTTAAACCTTTCGCAAATCTCTCTCATCAGGTCGCTATTGAGATTGGTTCCATTATCCATTATGATTGACTCTAGAATTCTAAACCGATAGGCTAAGTTGTTGCAAATAAAATCTGCTACCACCTTCTTAGTTACGGTCTTATATGTTGAGGCCTCAACCCACTTTGTGAAGTAGTTGATGGCTACCAAGATAAAACGGTGTCCATTGGATGCAGGAGGCATTATAGGCTCAATAACATCCATGCCCCAAGCAGTGAACGGCCAAGGAGAACCCATCACATTGAGTTCGTTCAGCGGAGCTCATATAAAGTCTCTATGAACTTGAAATTGGTGACAATTCTACACGTATCGAATACTATCCCTCTCTATGGTCATCCAAAAGTATCCAACTCTCAAAATATTCTTTGCAAGCATGAAACCATTCATGTGAGGTCCACATGTTCCTGCATATATATCTCCTCTAACAATCTTGTGGCCTCCGTGGCATCGACGCATCGTAACAATCCCAAGTTTGGAGTCCTCCTATACAAGATTTCCTTGTTGAGAAAGAAGTGATTGGCCATCCTCCTTAAAGTTCTCTTCTACTTTCCAGTAGCGCCTTCTGGATATTCTCATGCTTTGAGTAACCTCTTGATATCATAGTACCACGGCTTTCCATCTGGCTCTTCATCTACATGGAAACAGTATGTTTGTTGATCATGTATTTCCACTACGATGGGATTGATGTAATTCTTATCGGGATGCTGGATCATTGAACATGTTGTCACCAAGGCATCAGCAAACTCATTTTGAATCCAAGAGACGTGTATGAATTCAATCTTCGTGAACCTTTTAATTAACTCCTTAACACATTGCACATAAGGAAGAATTTTGACATTCTTGGTGGTCAATTCTCGCTGCACCTGATGGATCAACAAATCTGAATCTCCTATCACGAAAAGCTCTTTGAGGTCCATGTCTACTTCCATCCTAAGTCCAAGAATCCAAACCACATATTTTGCTATATTATTCGTGCAAGGCAACCTAATCTTTGCCGAGATCGGATAATGTTGACCTGTTTCTGAAACTAGGACTGCTCGAATTTTGACTCCTTTAAAGTTTGCTGCTGCATCGAAGAACATTCTCTATCCATCATACATCTCTGAGATATCTTCTCCTGCAAACAATACCTCTTCCTCAGGAAAGTAGGTATTGAGTGGCATCTAATCTTGATCCACTGGATGTTTTGCAAGGTGATCAGCCAAAGTTTGTCCTTTGACGGCTTTCTGTGTCACATACACAATGTCAAACTCACTCAACAAAATCTTCTATTTTGCCAACTTTCCAGTAGGCATTGGCTTCTGAAAAATGTACTTGAGTGGATCTATTCTTGAGATTAAGTACGTGGTATACGCAGACGGGTAGTGTCTTAACTTTTGTGCAACCCAAGTCAATGCACAACAAGTCCACTCCAATAATGTGTTCTTGGCTTAATACGGCGTGAACTTCTTACTCAGGTAGTAAATGGCATGCTCTTTCCTCCCTGTATCATCATGCTTCCCAAACACACATCCAAATCCATTATCCATAATAAATAGATATAACAACAATGAATTTCCTGGTAATGGTAGAACTAGTACTGTGGGTTAGACAAATACTCCTTGATTTTGTCAAAATCCTTCTGACATTCTTCAGTCCATCCGGTGGCGGCATCTTTCTTCAATAACTTGAATATTGGTTCATAATTTATCGTGGAATGGGCTATGAACCGACTGATGTAATTAAGAGACCCAAGAAGCTTATTACGTCCTTTTTGGTCTTATGAGGTGGTAATTCTTGGATTGACTTTATCTTGGATGGATCCAACTCTATACATCTCCTACTAACAATGAATCCCAACAACTTTCCTATGGGAACTCCAAAGGCGCATTTAGCTATATTCAACCTTAGGTTGTACCTTCACAACCTTTCAAAGAACTTTCATAAGTCATCCAGGTGACCCAAACTCCTTTTGGACTTGATAACAACGTCATCCACATACACCTCGATCTCTTTGTGGATCATATCATGAAAAAGAGTGGCCATGGCCCTCATGTATGTTGGACCGACATTCTTGAGTCCAAATGGCATTAAATTGTAGCAGTATACTCCCCATGGACTGATAAAGACTATCTTTTTCGCATCATCCTCGTCCATCAAAATTTGATGAAATACTGTAAAACAATCAATAAATGACTGAAAGTCATGTTTTGCGCAATTATCGATGAGAATGTGAATATTTACGAGAGGAAAATCATCTTTTGGACTAGCCTTGTTGAGATTTAGATAATCTATACATATTCTTATCTTCCCATCCTTCTTCGATACTGGCACGATGTTGGCTATCTTGGTGGGATAAGTTATAACCCTCATGATGTTGGCTTATATTTGTTTGGTCACTTCCTCCTTAATTCTCAAACTCAAGTCAAATTTGAATTTCCTCGTCTTTTGCTTCTCGAGCAGATATGCGGGGTTAGTCGGAAGTCTATGCGAGACGATATTAGTGCTTAAACTAGTCATGTCATCATAAAACCAAGAAAACACATCAATGTATAGCTTGAGCAGGCCTATTAGTTCCTGCTTCCTTTCAACCTCCAAGTATATGCTGACTCGTGTTTTCTTTACTATTTCTTCATCATCCAAATTGACGACTTCAGTTTCATCCATATTAGGCTTCTTCTGACTCTCGAGTTGCTCGATCTCCTGCGGTAGGTTTTCAGGCATCATACTTTCATCGTACTCCTCGCAATATTGCTCATCGTTTGTATTTTTCTCAGCGAATTCCTTACATGTCATAATCGTGGAACGAGGATTTTTATTAATATTTACGCTGAAAAGTACAAAAGGCTAGTAAAGTAAATAAATATTGAAAATAGAAAAATAAGTTTTGAAAATAAGAACTTTTATTGATAAAAAGCACTAAGCTTTGGCAAGAGGAAAGTAGCGAGAAAAAAAGTTTCGGCATGATTCAAGCCTCAATTGATCATGGAAAAAAAATAATTTTTAAAAACAACAACAATCCCATACTACCAAGACTCCTATCGGAATGGGGATGGGCTAATGGTCCAATTCTGCAGAACTTCACCAGGTTTGGCGTCATAGATGGTAAGCTTTTTGAAATCTATCTCCAATTATCCTTCGATCACGGCCAAAAATAGATTTCCTATCCCTTCTATGATATTTTCATTAACTGTTTCCCCTGAAACTGGGACTTAGGCTGGCACGATTACCATCACTCCAAATCTTTTACCGTAGGCTCATCCAGAAATGGTCCTATATCCAAGACCTGTAGTACTTCTCTGACGCTTTAGCTGGATTGGCTCTACTATACCATCAACTTTTGGTCCTAGCCCTGTCTTGGGTTGATACCCATAGTTTAACATCTCCGACGCAACCATCTTTTTAGCACTCGACATTTTCCCTTCAGTTGGTTATGTCTTCTCGTCGGTCCTGGTAGCTTGCATGATCTCCAGGGTATGGAAAGTGGCTACATCCAACTCCTTGTTGACCGAGACCGAATTAACAAAATAGATGGGATGATTGAGTTCTCCATGGATAGTAACTTCTGTGCGACCCCAGTCAAACTTTACGCACTGATAAAGAGTGGAAGAAACGGCTCTTGCCATGTGGATCCATAGCCTTCCCAACAGCAGGTTGTAGCCATACGGTATATTTTCTTGGTTAACGGGAGCACTTGGAAGTAATTTGACACTTGAAGCCTGCAACTAAGTGAGAAAGCTAGTTATTGTAAGCTTAGTTAGATCTCGCATTTGACGTAGCTCCTCTTTCAAGATTTCAATTTCTTGCACCATGTTCATTTGCTCGTCGTTCTGGGTGTCTTATGGCCTCTGGGAACTCTCGGTGTCATCTACTGGGACCATCACAGCTTTGTCGGATTTGTCCTTGTTAGTCATCTTTCCTTTGGACCAAAGGTTGTATTAGAATTTCGCCAGTTTGCATGTCGACACAAATCAACTTTCTTTTATCAGGGATTGATAAACAAAAGAAAGAAAGAAACAAAGAAAGAAAGAAAGAAAAAAACAAAAGGAAACTATGTTAGTTTGGGAAGATAACGAAAGTGTAACAAGTACATAACACATATATAAGCCAATTAGGCGATATAAAAAATGAGTCCTAATATGGTGCCTCTTTTTGCCAGAGATGGGCCTACGGTGCAAGTATGATTAATTGATCCAAAGTTCCAATTGATTTTAAAATTCAGAAAAAAAGTGCTTTGATTAATAATAGGGCAAAGTGTGAAACCACGAGTTACAAAGAGAAAAAGTCTTGAACTAAAGATTACATCATAGTAGGCATATAGCAACATCAGTAGAGGTCATGCAAGACCTTTTAGGGAAAGTATAAATGGAAGACAAAAGTACAAATATGTCGTGCAGGACCCTCCCCCCCTAGGAATCAGAGATAGCAGATAGATCATAAGGTCAGCTAGGGGGATCATCATCATCATCGTCGAGGTTATAGTAAGGCCCTGGGTGATACTTTGGGGACCCGTCCGACTGCTGTCCCTGGTGGTCCTCGTCTTCCCCTCCACCGAACTCTATGGGTCCGTATTCTTCTTCTTCGGGCTTCTCATCCATCTTCTCTGTCAGCTCTCCCTCCTGCTCTTCCATCGGATCCTTCTCCGAATCTTTCTCCAGGTCCTCTTCCATTTCTTCCTCGGGTTCGTCATATACTGTGTGGATGAGGTGATCCAATGATCCCGGAATCACCTGCTCGCACATGGTAGTGGTCACAGGCCTAAGGTGCAGCAGTTGCTCTCGAATGTGGTCTGCTCTATGAATGTCTGCAAGCGCTGGAGTGACTCATAGCTTGGTCGGGCTAGGATTCCTCCCGACATGTACCATATGTAATACTCGGGAGTGCAGTATGGGTTACCACTCATGCCTAAACTGAAGATCTATCCCCACCTATTGATTAAATTGCCAAGTCTCTCCATTGGTATTCTTCCTTCATAATCTACCTCCACTAATGCCATGTTCGACCACAATCCACATATTTTAAATGTTCGACGCATACGGGTGGATTCCCTCCAACCCTATCAACTCAAGGTAATAAGTGTAATGTCTCCTTAGCATTACTCGACCACTAACCCATGATAGTCTCCACTGGATGAGGTTACCGGTGAGATGGGTTAAGAAAACACGCCCTTGCTCCTCACTATTTGGTATCTCACACATAGCCACCCTAAGTCTATGGTTGTGAATCTGGTTAGGACCTGCCTCTCTGATATCGTCCCTACGACAAAAATGTTCTAATACCCAAACTTGGAGCATTAGGTTGCAACCTCTGAAAAAGTCATGTCCTCTGGAGAGTGCAGACCGAGATCGAAATATCTCCGCTAAAATCATCGGCACAATAGTAGTTCTGACTGATCCCCTACACATGAATATAACCGTGAGGAGTATGTGGATGCTGATCCGGTCTTTCTCATCGGGAATACTATAACGCCAAGGAAAGCCGCCATAAAGACAATGACCTTATGTCTTTCCCAGTCGATCCTAGTAAAGAAGAACTCCTCTAAAAAATGGTCATAACTCTCCCTCTTACCGAACCTCTTAAAAAGATAACCCAGGCTTATCCAATCTATCTCCGCCATCCTCAAGCTTGCACCGACTCTCAGCCCGATCAAGCACAGAAAACCACTCCCTGAAGTATTTTGTGGGGCTAAAGGTACCCGCCCCGCCAATGGCAAGTTAGCCATTTGGCTGACCTCCTCCAAAGTAGGCGTGATCTCAAAGTCCATGAACCTGAAGTTAACTATAGTCGGGTCCCAGAACTCGACTAGAAATCAAATAAGTAGCTCATCTGCCTTTATCTTCACCAAATCTGTCAAAGATCCCAAATATTCGAACACCTCCTCTCCATGTGCTAATCAAATATTTCCCTACCAGTGTCTCAAGACCCATGGTATGTCAGTCAGCATGTGGATATTGATGAGGTTTTGGTTGATTTCTATTTGTGCAACTAAAAAGGGTAAGGTTAGCTATGGGTGTCAAACAGGCCGGTTTTAACCGGCCCAAACCGGCCCACATAATAAATCGGCCCGGTTTGACCCAGCCCGGTAAGCCCAAGGGTTTTAAGATTCCGGTTCTCGGACCTTCTTTTTTAATTTGGGCCCGGTTAATCAGCCCAGCCTGGTAACTTTTTTTAAAAAAAAATGGATTTGGGGCCAAACTAGCCATTGATCCAATGTTTATATAGTAGTTTTTGGGTCCAAACGGCTAGTTTGGGCCCATTTATTAAAATAAAAAAATTTACATTAAAAATTATTTTTTAATCCCAAAAAAAATTCTATAAATACCCCACAACTTCAAATCATTTTTTACACAATTTTTCACTCTCTCAAATCTCAATTCTCAATTCTCAAATATTCAATATATTCAATTTCTTAAAGTGTTCACTTTAATTTTTTAATTTTTTGTTTACAAAGTACGAGCGGAAGTTTGCAAAGTCGCAACCTTCGGATACTTTTAAAATTTGGTATTGTTGTTTCGTCCCTTATGTTTAATTTTTATTTATTGTATTGATTGTTTAATATTTAATTTTATTATATTTTTATATTTCAAATATTTTTAGTTTAATTTAATTTATATTATGGATAAATTAAGAAATCTCGCTACTAAAGGTGTTAAAATTTTTTGTCCCGGAAGCAGTAGTGGTAGTAAAAAGCGAACTACTAGAGGTAGTTCAAGTAGTAGATATACCTGTGTGTCTTCGCCTTCGTTGCCGCTTGGTACACCTTTTGAGAAAGAAATAGGTGTAGGTGCTCACGATATGGATTATGTAGAAGCTCAGAAAAATTACGGTATAGAAGAAGAAAATAAAGTAGATGTGGTTAATTTAGACGAAGATAATGAAAATATTGCTGAGACACCCATAGTAGGAAATGCTAACGTTAGATCTAAATCGGTTAATCTCCATCCCCATCCTCCCAGTGCCCCAAGACCTCATAAAAAAACTAGTGTTACATGGTAATTTTTTGAACATATATCAGATAATGAGGTGCAATGCAATATTTGTCAATAAATATATAAGCATAGAAGTGGAGGCAAGCAAGGGGGTACGGATATGTTAATGAGACATATAGTTGAAGATCACAAAAGAGAGTTAAATATTGCACAAGGTGGTGGGGATATTGGGGGCCAACGCAAACTAGAATGGACCCCGCAACCGATCACGTAGCAAAGAAGTATAATAAATTGAGGGACCAGGAAGAAATAGCTAAAATGGTAGTTGTGGGTTGTTTACCTTTTAGTTTTCCTTGTTCTCATGCATTTATTCATTATATACAAGCAATTTATAATCCTATGTTTAACGGTATTTCTAGAACTACTTATCGGTCTGATATTTTTAGACTTCATTCATAATATTGTTTTTATTTATCAACATTGTTAAAAAAATTTCAATGTAGATTATCTCTAACTTCTGATCTTGGTCGTGCTGTAAATAAAAATGATTATTTAACCGTTACTTTTCATTGGATGGATAGTAATTTGTGATGCAAAAACGTATTCTTGCTTTTTTATATGAAGATCGCAAACATACTGGACAATTTATTGCTGATTCTATTGTTAAAATTGTCGGATATTATGGTATCAAAAATAAAATTTTATGTATTATTTTTGATAATGCTTCTAACAACAAGAGTGTTATAAAAAAATTAAAATCTACGCTATCTCCGCCCTTGCCAGAAATTTTTCATATTAAGTATGCATGTCATATATATAATTTAATTGTAAAAGATGGTCTTGCGTTTTTTGAGTTTTATATTAAAAAAATTCGTCTTACCGTTGGTTTTATTCAAGGATATAATCGTAGATCGAGAATTAGAGAATTTAAAATTAAATGTCAAGAAAATGGACTTACACCGATTTTAATGCTGAGGAAATTGATACTAGATGGAATTCTACGTATGAATTTTTAAAAACTTGTTATAAATATAGATTTCCTATTACACTAGCTTTTAACCAATATTGCGGTTCATTTGAAGATTCTGCAGATTGCATGCTACATGATTCTGATTGGTTTGTAATTAATGATCTTGTTAAGTTTTTAGAAAAATTTTATGTAGCTACAGTTGAATTTTTCGGTGCTTATTATCCTACTGTTTGTAATATTTTGGCATATATAGCCGATATTTTTGGTTTGCTCAAAGAATATAAAAATAAAGAAGTTTATAAAGAAGCTGTTGGTGTCATGTTTACAAAATTTAAAAAATATTTTTTTCTGATTCCCCCTATTTACTTGGTTGGTGCTATGCTAAATTTGTGGATGAAATATAATAATATATGCCACTTTAGTACTCTTATTTATACTAACTTAGAAATAAATACTAACCATGATTCTGAACAAGTACAACCTGATTTGTGGACGGCTATGAATGATACAAAGGATTACATAGAAAAATTATACAATCACTATGCTGGTTTATTTGATTTAGCCATACCTACAAATATCACTCCAACTGTCGCTCCTCATCCTTCCGAGGATCCATCATCTTCTAAAAGGCCGGCACATAGTGGTTTTCCTGATTTCTTTTTTTATTTAAATTGTTGGAACAGTGTTGACGAGAGAACTTACACATCAACTTATCGAGAAAAGCTAAAATATTATCTTCGGTCAGCACCAGAGGATCGCAGACAACGGATCAACACATTGGAATGGTGGAGGAGTAATGAAACACAATATCATGTGCTTTCAAGATTAGCAAGAGATATCTTTAATGTTCCAATGTCAACCATTGCATCAGAGAACGCCTTTAGTCAGGGACGACAGCAGCTTGGAGACAACCGACACTCATTGGAAAGCAATGCAATGAATGTTCTAGTTTGCCTCAGAGATTGGATTAGAGCGGAAAGAAGAATCCAAGGAATGGAATCGCAGCCGAGCGACGAGCTGAAACTTGAAGAAATTATGTCTTCACAGGAGAACTCAGCAGAATCAAGTCCAATGCATGGTTTTGCTCCCGTTGACTTCGATTATCCTATGCAAGTTCCTGTTAATATAAGCATGGATGAATTGGAAAAAATGATGCATAATTTGTCGATTTTTCATTCATGTAATTATAAATTTCGGATTATTTTACAATCAATAAAATTCCCCAAATTCATTCACTCCTTAGTCCTTGCTTTTTATATTTTTTCATTTAACGATTTAAAATTTTAAATTGAATTTCTAGTGTTCTACTTTAAATTAAAAACTTAATTCTAATATACTATTAATTTACTACCAAATATTATTAATTGATTATATTAAGTAGCATATGTTTTGTATATTTGTGTATATATCTAATATAGAAGTGTATATTTAACGTATACATGTATATATATTTTATAAATTAGTATATAACTATAACTATATATATATATATATTGTAATGTATATATAATGTAGTATATTTTATAAATTGTAGTATATATACATTGAATGGTGTGTATACACGTATATATATCTTCTATAGAAGTGTATATTTAACATATACATGTGTATATGTATTATAAATTAGTATATAACTATATTTATATGTACTGTAAGGTATATATATTGTAGTATATTTTATAAGTAGTAGTATATATACAATGAATGGTGCGTATATATGAGTATATATCTTCTATAGAAGTGTATATTTAACGTATAGATGTGTTTATGTTTTATAAATTAGTATATAACTATATTTATATATATTGTAATGTATATATATTGTAGTATATTTTATAAGTACTACTATATATACATTGAATAGTGCATATATATGAGTATATATCTTCTATAGAAGTGTATATTTAACATATACATGTGTATATGTTTTATAAATTAGTATATAACTATATCTATATATATTGTAATGTATATATAATGTAGTATATTTTATAAGTAATAATATATATACATTGAATGGTGCGTATATATGAGTATATATCTTCTATAGAACGTATACATGTGTATATGTTTTATAAATTTGTATATAATTATATCTATATATATTGTAATGTATATATATTGTAGTATATTTTATATGTAGTAGTATATATACATTGAATGGTGCGTATACACGTGTATATATCTTCTATACAAGCGTATATTTAACATATACATGTGTATATATTTTATTAATTAGTATATAATTATATCTATATATAATGTAGTATATTTTATAAGTAGTAGTATATATACATTGAATGATGCGTATATATAAGTAATTGACTAATTGTATATATGTGTATATATTTATTAAATTCTAATGTAGTATATACTATATATATAGTTTATATATATTATTTAATGTATTTATAAAGTATATAGGTGGGTATATGACTATATGTAATGTATATTGAAAGAAAGTTTTTTTTTTATATTTTTACCGGGTTTGACCTTTTTTTAACCGAGTTTGATCGGGTTTTAGTGGGTTTGACCAGGTTGGGTTAAGTGGGCCAGGTTCGGGTGGGCTTTAATTTTTTTACTGTTGGGCTCGGCCCTTAACAGGCCCTCAATCTGGTTAAAGTAGAAGGACCGGTTCTGGGTTGGCCCGGCCCAGCCCGGCCCGTTTGACAGTCCTAGGTTAAGCTCAATGTCCTAAATTTATTACGGTCTTAACATTTGAATCAATTAGTCATTTCACACATATAGTGTTGTTCGGTTCATGAAGGACCTGTTGAGACGAAGGGTGGCTCCGTAATTACGGAAACGATACCATAGATCGTTCCACCTAAGGGGTATGTAATATGACCTATTACTAGAGTAGGATTTTTTCCTAAATATTCAAGAATGGGATTGAATAGCTGCAAGAAGGTGCACTAGCCTAACTGCACTGACTCTGAAACTAATGCACTGACTCTGAAACTAAGGAATCCAAAGAAGGTTCGAAGGAGTGCAATACATTACTCACGTGTTTGGTGTGTGAATTGTGTACGACCAAGACTCGATAAGAACAGTGCAAATGATAAAGCAGTAACAAGTAGTTTTGTAAAAACAAATAAGGAATGCAAGTTCGAATTTGGCTTGCGTCCTTTCACAAAAAGCACGATATAAAGACGAGCAAGCAAATAACACAATAAAGTACGAAATCCTAAACTAAGCATGTTAAGGCCAAACCTAAGTTCAAAAAATCCCCAGTAAAGTCATCATTCTGTCGCGCCATATTTCAAATCGGTCGAAACAACACACAACGTATGGTGACAAGTCGTGACTCTTAGATTTTGAAAATTTATTTTTTGGAATCGCCACCTAGCTTTTTAGAAAAAATTGGAAAACCCACTTTTTTATGTAAAACTCTGTTTTGGTCGATTAAAAACATTTTGAGATTCTACGTAAGGGTTTTGATTACTCGAGGAATGGTGTTAGGCACTCCTCAGAACCTATCCAAAGATAGTCCTTAAGTTTAGTTTAGAAAAACCTTTGCTTTTATTTATTTATGAAAATGGTGATAAGAAAACTTTTATCACTATTTTTTACTTGTTATTTTATATAAAAGCAAGAAAACTTAAGGTATAACAAACGTGATACTGCCATGTACAAGGAAGTGATGCAATCATCGCATATATGAATGAATATTTTAAGATATGAGAAAAATAGCTTTTTATTTTTTATAATTTGGATGATATAAAGGGAAAAAAAACTTTATTATCTATACATGTGTAAAGTTGAATAGGTGAATAACCAAAAAAAAAAAACTTTTAAGCGTGGAATAATTTGAGACAAATGTGAATATGAATATATTTAAAGTACGAAAAGATGTAAAATTTAATTAATTTGTGAAACTTAAATAGATTTAGATTAAAAATAAGCGAAAAGTAAAATGTGATAATATAATAGGCATAACAAACTTGAAATAATAATAATAATGGTAATAATAACAATATTAATAACGATGATAATAATAATTGAAATAGTAATAAATATTATGGTAAATAATAATAGTAATAACAGATATGATGTAAAATAGCTGTTGTGAAAGTAATACTATATACCTTGTACATGGTAGCGAAAGAATGTATAATACCTCATGTTGCTAATCTTTTGAGAATCTGAAAAACCCGAATGAAAATTAAAAATATAAAATATAGCTTGAACATTAGAGTTTCGTACTAAATAAAAAGTTAAAGTAGATGAATAAACTCTTTTGGAAAAATCTGAAATTTTGATAACTTTCTCGATTAAGTTAAAATTGAGATTTTATCTATTTATCTTTTGTTATATTTTAAAGAAAATGGTGAAGTTTGCTATACTAATCTCATTTAAGATATCAGTAATGTGTTTTTCAAAAGAATTAGCCGATTATGATAAAAGTATATTTTCATTAGTGATAACCACGTGTCGTTTGCGAAAGTTGGAATGTTAAAACTACTTTTAAAGGATTGGCAAGACAACATAAATTTAGTAATCAAATAAAATTACCTTAAACAAATTCAATAACAAAGTAAGTTATTAAAAAACCTCAACATGATAAATAAAGGTTAAACTAAGAGGATAAAGGATACAAGACTCTATTTAGGAGTTTGGGCTCTTAATTTGCACGACTCCAAAATTCAGCGATCCTAAGTAGCATTTAACCCGATATTTTGGTCAAAGCCAATCCTATTGTGGAACTCCAACTCCCAAGTTCACATATACATGTAAGATGAAAAGATAAGGTCAAGTGAAAAAAACGTCACATGAGGATGTTTAAGAATAGATTAAATATCACTTTGACATGCAAAGTTTGTTTTTTATTGTAAGGCAGAATGAAGGAAACCTTGTAAGTTCAAGATGCACTTTGCCTAATTTATTCACATCCTTACCCTTTAGAATTAGAAGTGATGCAAACAAATATTTCAATACTTATTCACCGTACAGCTATAAGATACATTAACGGAGATTATGTTCAATATGTATGTTAAAATCTCTTCAAAATATAGATAAATATGCCAAACATGCCAATGATACAGGATATGCTCCCTCCTGAAAATACAAATTCAGATCACTCTTTGTTTAAACTTCAGCTCGAGAAACACCCTCGCACTCATATTCGCAAAATTAGATGATAGTCAATGGAAGTTATTTTGTCTCATTTATTACTTCATATCTGTGCAGGAAAGCGGTAGCACTTACACGTGGAAATAGTCGAGGTGCGTGCAAGTTGGCCCAGGCACCATAATGAATAAAAATGTTCTATGAACTATCATTAACTAAGTCCTCTAGAATGCAGTTAATGATTTGTGCAGGAAACTTTTTATATGTTTCTTCTCAGAATGAGCTGTTGGTAGTAGTATACACGAACACTTTTAGTAATCCAAACAAAACCAAAATCTGAACCAAACTCTTGTTTCTGGAAGCAACACATGCACACATTTTCATATTCTCCAAATTATTAACTTTAATAATGTGTACTACAAGACTCAAAAGTGTCTTATACTATTTATTATGTAGCTCAACAAATTAAAGATGCCACCAAGTTAAAAGAATGAAACGGCAATATTTTGGCAGGACACCACTGGAAGATTTTAAACATAGAACTAATAAATTAAATGGAAAACCAAAAGTTGATGCATAACCTTTCCAAAAAGTTGGCGAGCAAAATATATCCTTATCCTAATTAGCAAGGAATTAAAATCTCAAACAGTAAGATTAGTCAGTTCTTTTTAGAAGCCTTTAGTACTAGGTAAGAAGCATAATCATCCAAGGTATGCCAAGCAATAGTCGATGGAATGTTCAAGCAAAAAGCTACAAAGTCCCGTGATGGATATTCGAGAATTTCAGGACTTTCAGAACCTCCTTTCATGAAACATTATGGCTGCCAACTCATAGCGACCATACCGACCAAACAAAGGCACAGAAAAACCGCTACTAATCAGTTCTGAACCTTAAAGTTGACGTCAAACTTATTTTACACAGTCCACTCAATATACACACACATATATATCAAAGGTTTAGCATTTTGTTCAAGCCATGTAAAAAATTTTCACCAACATATCATTCAATGAGAATGAAACTTAAAGACCAGAGAGTTTTTTTTTTTAAATCTCATTTATTTTTTTTAAATTTATACCTCAAAATCGATTGGCTAGCATGATACCACATGAAATAAGATGAGAACAGTGGAGTGAAAATTTCACATGATTCATATATTTAGATGCTAAGCTGATATACCTATACAAACAAAATTTGAGATGAAATGATTTTCTTGAATTCGACTTGCCAAATGACCAATAGTACCTGAATGAGATAAGTATATATATATATATATATATATATATATATATATATATATATGCATCCATCGGAACATATTTGGAAAAGACCAAATTCGAACTCAAGAACACACCACACCTAAAAAGATAAACCCTTTCAACTTGGATCTTTCCAGGGACAAATAACAAAAATGATCAAAGTTGAGACCACGTATTGATATACTCACAAATTCATACACACAAAATATCTATGAGAAAAAAAAAGAATCGTGCCTTTATCCGTAACGCCAAAACAACGAAAGCAAATACCATAACAAAAAAAACTGAGTTGTGTCATACATTTCATACTCATGGTCTTATATATACACAGATATAATATAAAATATAGGTAGAACACTTGCTCACCTAACCAATCATGACAACAATAAAACGTAACGACAGAAAACAGCATGCCCTAAAAAATAAAAATAAAATGAGATGAAGAGAAAGTGGAGCGGGAAGGGGAAATTCGTATATTTTACTCGATTCCAAAGAGAATATATTCCCTATATTGAGCATGTGGCAACAATATTAGAAAGAAAAAGAGGATTAAGAAGAAACTAAATACATGAATTCAGTCAGTGGCTAATGTACAACATAACACAACCAAAATATTTTTCGAAAATCAAAGTACACTTTTATCCCCCAAGTTAAAGGAAAACAACAAAGACATAACCTAGAAATAAAATTACATGTTCCAAAAATTGAAATAGATGGCAAAAGCGAAAGTAAAATAGAGAAAGAATTTGCACAAAGACAATGATAAAGTCGAGAAAGGGTTGATAGAGTCGAGAAAGGTTAGCTTTTAAACGACACAATTTTACCTTCTATATTAAAGGCAAAACAACATCTTTCTAATACATCGATTTTGCAAACCACAAAAAAGGAATAAAGCAAAGTAATTGCTACTCGTGTATAGTTTTAGGAAGACATATTTTGCCATATTCTCGCAAAACTCACTTAAAAAATGTCCGCCTACAGTAGAACGACATAGATGAGAATGTTCATGAATCCAATTTGCAAATAAATGAAAATCATTCCAACAGCTCAATTTTTGGAATCAAGACGATAGAAGCTTGATGAAAATCCATATTCAAAACTTTTTCAAAATTAACAATTATTTAGAACTCAATCGGAATTTACAATCAGATCCGTTTTTTAGAATCAACGACATATCTTTATCCGCAAAGGCAAAAAAACATCGATAACAAAATTTAAGGACAGGACAGAATCACAAATTTGTAAACTGAACGAGATTAATAAAATAAAAATAGAAAAGATGAAGAACGAAAAAAAATGAGAGATTCGCACCTTTTTAGGGGTAGTAAATTAGAGCGATAATGTCAAGGTTTCTTCGGGGAGCGAAGACTTGATACAGGACTCCAAACTCAAAGATTTTCTCATGAATTTTAGCTTCTTCCTTCAATTCCCTTCCCCTTTTCCCTTTGTCGATCTCCTTTTTTCCTTTTCCTCTTCCCTTTGTTTTTCTTGTCCCCCTAAAGGAATGGCCATAACCCCCTTTTATAAGCACACTCTGGAGTGTGAGAGCTTCTCAAAGTGGCTCCAAATTGAATTCAAAATTCAAATTTGTTCGTAGGACAATGCAAAGATTTTGAAAAGAAAACATAGTAAGGATAAGAATTTACCCATTTTTAGGTTGATTTGAAAGAAACAGAGGGGTGAAAATGGACTTGTTACTGATGACACCCTCTCTTCCAAGCTAACAGTGGAGAGGGTAACACTTTTGATCTATCAAGCCAAAGCAACAGGAAAATGAGGGATTTATGGTGACAAAATCTCAATGGATTTAAGGTGAGGGAAAGGCTTGAGCAGAGAAGTAGTTGGGTTTTGCTGGGTAGAGGTGCGGGCATATGAAGGTGATGAGATAGACCATTTTCTCATCTTCGGGTGTGAGAAAGCCGTGTTTGATGGTTTATTTTGTTGACTAAAACATGAGCAGCCATCCGATCGTTTGATAAGTCTAAATTTAATATAAAGATAAAATAAATAAATAACAATAATAACAAAATAATAATAAATAAATTATATATATATAAATATAAAAATAAGTAAATAATTAAAATTTTTTAAACTATTGGACCTGAAATTTTAACTGACTAGGTTAATTCATGTTAGTCGGGTAACTTTGGATTGGTTTTGATATGTCCGATTTTTAGATCGGACGATCCTAAAAGATTGCCCTTAAAAATAATGATAGCGAAACAAGAGAAAAGGAAAATGTATGTATATATGGATAAATATATGAAAAGTTGATTTTGAAATGACTATTTTGATTCTTTTGATATTTGATTGGATGGTTCATATTTCTTTTTAAAGAGAAGAGAAAGGGAGAAAAAAATAATTATATAAATAAATAGATAATTAAATATAATAATAAAAAATTATATATACATACATATATATAAAAATAACTGAAAATTTTGGGATCCTTTAAAATAAATCGATGGATCAGGTTAAATTGTATTTATTGAGGTTGAATGGCAAAGCGAACATAAGGGTTGGGTTCGTATGAAATAAAATTGGGGAAATGACATGGCATGGCCATTTAAAAAAAATGGCCAATAATTGAAAAGGTGTACATGCTGTAGCCAGTCGACTAAAGTAATTCCCTTTTTTAGCCATTTGGCTCAATTGGAGACATGCAGTCCCTATACTCAATTGATACACTTTTATACCACATTGATACACTTTTATACTATATTGATACACTTTTTAAAAAAGAAAAAGAAAATTCTATGCAAGCACATGCAGTCCATATACCCAATTAATACTCTTTTATACCGCATTAATATACTTTTATACCAAATTGATACATTTGCAGTGTCCATGTACTCCATTGATACTCTCTTATACTAGATTGATACATTTTTTAGAATGCATGTAGAAACTATATAGAGTTGTATAAAATATGTATCTAAATAATAATTGTAGTTCAAAATTATATAGAATGTGTATATCTATTTTCTTTTTGATGTTTAACTTGTTTTATTTATAGTTCCTCTTTTGGACTTGCAATAATGTTGGGGGTTGGTTTTTGGATTTTGGGAATTGCAATTGAACTGTTGAAGAAAGTTGAAGTTAGGTTTTCCATTTTGAGTCTTAGTTGCATTATTTGCTCCTCAAAATCTTATGTATTTGTTTTGGCCAAATAAAGTTTCTTATAGTAAAACTGTCACATGGTTTTTTTGATAATCAATGTCATCATTCCATAGATATACATAATGGATGTTTCAACGTATTATAATTGTGGTTATGCTAATTTCAAAAAAGGAATAGATTTAAAAAAAATAAAAAAGCTGCTAAAAAATGTATAAAAATAGTGAAAAAACACAAAAGAGTAGTGATTTTTTTATAATAGAATGAAACATCAAATTTTTCAAAAAAAAAATAGAACAGAAAAAAAGCAGCAAAATTTAAAAAATAAAATGAACTAGCGTTTTTTTTAAATGAGAAAAAACGAGAAGTAACTAACATGCAAAATTCGCACTTTTGCTTTGCAAAAGAAAAAGTTGAATTGTGATGCTTAATGGCCGAATTATGATGCTTAATGGCAATTTACTAGGTTTTTAAATTAAGGTGCTAGTTTTGTGGAATTATTTTAGTTTTTGATGTTATTTTTGTCCTTTCCCCAATAAAAATTAAAGTTGGATTATTGTTGACCCGAATACTCTTTTTCTATCGAAATTAATTTTATCAATGCTCCCTACTATCCTAAAATTATTTTTTAGTTCAACGTAAAAAAATAACAGGTGTAACCAGTATAGGCGTCCAATTTAAATATCTTTTTTTATTTATTTAATATTAACATTATATATTTGTGTAAAAAAATAAAAATATAATAAAGTATATGTAAAAAACAATAATAAAATATAAAATATTTATTTTATATAACAAAAATATGCATATATATATGATCACAATATCGCCCTATAAGAAATAAATAAATGTGAATGCGATTACCAAAAGATATTATTTTATTTTATTTTATTTATTAAATATTTAATTATTTTTTATTTAAATATTTTATATTATGATAAGAATAAATAAATAAATAAATAAATAAATAAATAATTTTTTTATTTAAAAATTTATAGAAATAAAGATAAAAATACGAATCTTATTTCTTATGTAATTCTTTTTTCTTTGAAAATTATTTAGGGCCAAGAACATCGATACAATTAAATAGAGAAAAATAGCGAGCCAAAATTGAGTGTCAACAATTGTCATTGAGTGACCAAAGATTTTATGTGAAAATCTTTGGGCAATCAAGTTGAAGTAATCAATTTTTTCTTGGGCAAAACAAAATGTTTGGTAGATTATGGCCGGGCTGTGGTTCCCGAGCTGCCTACATATCTTGAGTTTCACGAGAAATCAAGCCATCTATAGTTCGAATTACAGCAAAATTTGGTAAATATCAAAATTTGCCTCAGTATAGAATTATGGTGACATTGGGTTCATTCAAGGATGATAACAAAGATTTTAACACGATTATCCCTCAATTGGTTACTTGGGGTAGCTGGAAATAAGGAGATATTGGATAGCCATATCTTTTGAGGATTTTGAAGGAAAAGGAGATTGCGAATTTTTAAAAATTGTCCTAGTATCAGATTAAGACAACACTGGGTGATGACACTAAAAATTATAAAAACTGAGAGTTTTGAGTCGAGTCAAGTTGAGTTTCTTCGCCGGAATCCTTAACGTAGCTAGGGATGCTTGACATTCCGCTAGTTTGCTGCTAAGAGTGTAGTTCCACGTTGTATTGCATGGTCCTGCAAAATAGGTAAAAGAGGTGAAAAGTACTTGTTTGTTCAAATATTGTAAATTGAAATTGTAATATAAAGAGTGGAGTTTAGATATTCAAACTAGTATTTTCTCTGTTTGTGGAGGCCTCCAACTAGCGGGGCCATAACTAAAATGTAAATAGCCTCCGTCGATTGAAATATAAATAGCCTCCGTCGGCTTAGCAGCTGCTTGAATGTAAATACCCTCCGTCGGCTGAAATATAAATAGCCTCCGTCGACTTAAATATAAATAGCTTCCATCGGTTGAGCAATTGCTAAAATGTAAATATCCTTCATCGGTTGAAATGTAAATAACCTCCGTCGGCTGATCAGTTGTTGAAATATAGACAGCCTCCATCGACTGAGCAGTTGTTGTAAAATACAAAGCCATCTATCTGCCGAGCAGTTGAGAAGTAAGCGCCATATGACTGACGAGCTATGTTTGAAAAGTAATGCCTCCGACGATGAGGCATTTACCCATAAGAAAACTGCCTTGTATTGGAAAGGCGACCTTCAATTTGAACAAAATAATGGTATTGCTGCTAGGACTTGATGTTATTATGATAGTGTCTTTCTTGCGTGCTTGCTATGGTGTGGGACTCTGATTGGTAGGCTGTGCTCTATTTGCTGAAATACGATTCTCTGATATGGCAGAGGGTTTCTTTACTTATGTACATTCTTTGATTTGTGATGAGGCGTCTCCCTTGCTAGTGTACAACTCCCGATATGGCGGAGAGTCATATTGCTTATTCGTATCCTCAGGTATGGCAGAGGCACTTTGCTTACTTATGTACAGTCTTCAGAATATGGAACTTAATTTTGTTTGCTTATGTACAGTCCTCGAAATGCGGAAGCTTGACTTTGTTTGCTTATATACAGTCCTTGAAATCCGAAAGCTTGACTTTGTTTGCTTATATGCAATCCTTGGCTTGCGGAATCTTGACTTTGTTGAAGTCAGACGACACCTTCCGATTTGCGGAGTTATTGAGTGTAGTTAGGTAGTTGGCTCTGATTTGTGAAGTTTATTAGGAGAAGTAAATAGCCTAATCTTCCTATGAGGATCCTCTTTTCTTCATTTTTGACTCAGTTCTTCAAAATGTACCTGGAAAAAAATTTAATAAAACTATTAGAGCTTATGAGGATCAGTATAAATGTATGTAAAGAGAATAAAGTAAGGAAAGAATATTTGGCTCATGTCGTGGTGATAAGCCGCATGATATCCCTGATCCTATCCCAACGTTTAACTTGATGTCGTCTTTCGATTTCAGTTTTCCTGTGGTGAAAGAAAAATTCTTTGTTGGGAGGGGGTATTGATTTGTGTCGACTTGGGGATCCTGGCTTTGTCTACAGAATTCTCTAATACTTCCTCAGTTATTCGATTATTCCCAAATCTGGAGTCTTAGTAGGTGGGAAAGTAGGAAAGTATAGTGAAAACTACATATATGTATATGTTTTCACAAATATATTACGTATATATTAAGTATATATAGTAATCCCTTATTGTTTTTAGATTATGACATGTTTGGAAATCCGTTAAGCCTTCATTTGCTGATCGTAGCCCATTTAGCTTTATCTTTCGGGTGGAGCTTCTCTGACTGTCGATGCTACGATGATTCTGGCGATGAGATCACTTATATTCTGAGGCTATAATTTGAGCAAAAGGGATTTTCCTAAAGGTAATACTAAACCTTTCAGGTTGTTTATGTATCTTTAAAACAAGAATAAGGTCTGTAAGTAGTTCGAGGGTGGAGAGGGAAAAATGAAATGCAGTGACCGAGTCTGACTCAGACTTCCTACGTATCCAAGTGGAATTAGGTTATAAAGTAGTTCAAATACAACGGCAAAAGTGAAAATATGAAGTGCAGTGACCGAGACTGACTCAGGCTGCCTACGTATCCTAGTGAAATCAGGTCAAACCGTACTTTAGTACAATAAAAGGGTAAAATATAAGGGCTTCGATGAGGATTGCCTACGTATCCCGCCGTGGGAAGTCAGGTCGGGCGTAGTTCTAAATACATGAAAGGATTATATTTTGGGTTTTTCTAAGAGAAACCGAACCCTATGTGGGGTGTCTACGTATCTTGCAGTGGGAAGTCAGGCTAATACGTAGTTCTGTTACATTAGAGAAAAATGCAAAAGTACAAAAAAACAACTAGTCCTAATGTTTTCAAATATATTACTTCTTGATGGCGTCCGAATTGGTCAGCTTCGTGCTTACTGTGACATCCATTTCTGCAAGAATCACTGCTCCTCCTGAGAGTATTCGGTGAACTATGTAGGGACCTTCCTAATTTGGCGTATATTTCTCTTTGGCTTTATTTTGGTGAGGGAATATCTTCTTTAATACCAACTGTCCTAGTGTGAATCGACGAGGCTTGACATTTTTGTTGAACACCTTGATTATTCTATTTTAATAAAGTTGACCATGACAGACTGCATCCAATCTCTTCTCGTCAATGAGCATCAATTTTTTGACCCTGCTATGAATCCATTCAGCGTTGTCTAGACCAACCTCCTAGATAACTCTCAATGACAGTATCACTACCTCTGCAGGTATCACTGCTTCCGACCCATAAATCAACATATAGGGAGTTTCCCTAGTAGAAGTCCTGATTGTGGTGCGATACCAAAGTAAAGCATATGGTAGTTTCTCATGCCATTCCTTATTACCGTCCACTATCTTCCTCAAGATTCTCTTGATATTCTTGTTTGTGGCTTCAATAGCTCCATTCATTTGAGGTCGATATACCATGGAATTTCAGTGAGCGATCTTAAAACTGTCAAAAATCTGTCTCATCCGGTCGCTATTGAGATTGGTTCTGTTATCCATTATGATTGACTCTGGAATTCCAAACCAACAGGCTAAGTTGTTAAGAAAAAATCTGCTACCACCTTCTTTGTTACGGCCTTATGTGTTGAGGCTCAACCCACTTTGTGAAGTAATTGATGGCTACCAAGATAAAACGGTGTCCATCGGACGCAGGAGGCACTATGGGCTCAATAACATCCATGCCCCAAGCAACAAACGGCCAAGGAGAACCCATCACATTGAGTTCGTTCAGCAGAGCTCGTATAAAGTTTCTATGAACTTAAAACTGGTGACACTTCTGCACGTATTGAATACTATCCCTCTCTATGGTCATCCAAAAGTATCCAACTCTCAAAATATTCTTTGCAAGCATGAAACCATTCATGTGAGGTCCACATGTTGCTGCATATATCTCCTCTAACAATCTTGTGGCCTCCGTGGCATCGATGTATCATAACAATCCCAAGTCTGGAGTTCTCCTATATAAGATTTCCTTGTTGAGAAAGAAGTGATTGACCATCCTCCTTAAAGTCCTCTTTTGCTTTCCAGTAGCGCCTTCTGGATATTCTCCTGTTTCGAGTAACCTCTTGATATCGTAGTACCATGGCTTTCCATTTGGCTCTTCATCTACATGGAAAAGTATGTTTGTTGATCGTGTATTTCCACTACGATGGGATTGATGTAATTCTTATCGGGATGTTGGATCATTGAGCATGTTGTCGCCAAGGCATCAGCAAACTCATTTTGAATCCGAGAGACGTGTATGAATTCAATCTTCGTGAACCTTTTACTCAACTCCTTAACATATTGCACATAAGGAAGAATTTTGACATTCTTGGTGGTCAATTCTCACTGCACCTGATGGATCAACAAATCTGAATCTCCTATCACGAAAAGCTCTTTGAGGTCCATGTCTACTTCCATCCTAAGTCCGAGAATCCAAACCACATATTTTGCTATATTATTAGTGCAAGGCAACCTAATCTTTGCCGAGATCGGATAATGTTGACCTATTTCTGAAACTAGGACTGCTCCAATTTCGACTCCTTTAAAGTTCGCTACTTCATCGAAGAACATTCTCTAATCATCATACGTCTCTGAGATATCTTCTCCTGCAAACAATACCTCTTCCTCAGGAAAGTAGGTATTGGGTGGCATGTAATCTTGATCCACTAGATTTTTTGCAAGGTGATCAGCCAACGCTTGTCCGTTAACGACTTTCTATGTCACATACACAATGTCAAACTCACTCAACAAAATCTGCCATTTGGCCAACTTTCCAGTAGGCATTGGTTTCTGAAAGATGTACTTGAGTGGATCTATTCTTGAGATTAAGTACGTGGTATACGCAGACAGGTAGTGTCTTAACTTTTGAGAAACCCAAGTCAATGCACAATAAGTCCACTCCAATAATGTGTACTTGGCTTCATACGACGTGAACTTCTTACTCAGGTAGTAAATGGCTTGTTCTTTTCTCCCTATATCATCATGCTGCCCTAACACACATCCAAATGCATTATCCATAACAAATAGATATAATAGTAACGGCTTTCCCGGCACTGGTGGAACCAATACTGGTGGGTTAGACAAATACTCCTTGATTTTGTCAAAAGCCTTCTGACATTCTTCGATCCATCTGGTGGAGGCATCCTTCTTCAATAACTTGAATATTGATTCATAATTTATCGAGGACTAGGCTATGAACCGACTAATGTAATTAAGAGACCCAAGAAGCTCATTACGTCCTTTTTTGTCTTATGAGGTGGTAATTCTTGGATTGCCTTTATCTTGGATGGATCCAACTCTATATATCTCCTACTAACAATAAATCCTAACAACTTTCCTGCGAGAACTCCAAAGGCGCATTTAGCTGAATTTAACCTTAGGTCGTACCTTCGCAACCTTTCGAAGAACTTTTATAAGTCATCCAGGTAACCCTAACTCCTTTTGGACTTGATAACGATGTCATCCACATTCACCTCGATCTCTTTGCAGCTCATATTATGAAAAAGAGTAGTCATGGCCCTTATGTATGTTGCACCGGCATTCTTGAGTCCAAATGGCATTACCCTGTAGCAGTATACTCCCCATGGACTGATAAAGACAGTATTTTCTGCATCATCCTCGTCTATTAAGATTTGATGGAATCCCGTAAAACAATCAACAAATGATTACAACTCATGTTCAGCGCAATTATCGATGAGAATGTGAATATTTGGGAGAGGAAAATCATTCTTTGGACTAGCCTTGTTGAGATTCCGATAATCTATACATATTCTTATCTTTTCGTCCTTCTTCGGTACTGGCACGATGTTGGCCAGCTTGGTGCAATAAGTTGTGACCCTCATGAAGTTGGCCTCTATTTGTTTGGTCACTTCCTCCTTAATTCTCAAACTCAAGTCGAATTTGAATTTCCTTGTCTTTTGTTTAACGGGTGGACATGCGGGGTTAGTCAGAAGTCTATGCGAGATGATATCAGTGCTCAAACCAGGCATGTCATCATAAGACCAAGCAAATACATCGATGTATTGCTTGAGCAGGCCTATCAGTTCCTGCTTCCTTTCAACCTCCAAGTGTATGCTAACTCGAGTTTCCTTTACTGTTTCTTCATCACCCAAATTGAAGACTTCAGTTTCATCCATATTAGGCTTCTTCTGATTCTCAAGTCGCTCGATCTCCTGCGGTAGGTTTTCAGGCATCATACTTTTATCGTACTCCTCGTAATATTGCTCATCGCTTGCATTTTGCTCAATGAATTCATTACATGTCATAATCGTGGAACGAGGATTTTTATTAATAGTTACGCTGAAAAGCATAAAAAGCGAGTAAAGAAAATAAATATTGAAAATGAAAAAATAAGTTTTGAAAATAAGATCTTTTATTTATAAAAGCACTAGGCTTTGGCAAGAGGCAAGTAGCAAAAAAAAAAGCTTCGGCATGATTCAAGCCTCAATTGATCATGCAAACAAAATAATTTTTAAAAGCAACAATGATCCCATACTACCAAGACTCCGATCGGAATAGGGATGGGCTAATTGTCCAATTCTGTAAAAATTCTCCAGGTTCGGCGTCATAGATGGTACACTTTTTGAAATCTATCTCCGATTCTCCTTCGATCACGGCCACAAATAGATTTTCTATCCCTTCTATGATATCTTCATGAACTGTTTCCCTTGAAACTGGGACTTGGGCTGGCAGGAATACTATCACTCCAAATCTTTCACCGCAGGCTCATCCAGAAATAATCCTATATCCAAGACCTGTAGTGCCTCTCTGACGCTTTAGCTGGATTGGCTCGACTATACCATCAACTCTTGGTCCTAGCCCTGTCTTGGGTAGATACCCATATTTCATCATCTCCGACGCAACCATCTTTTCAGGACTCGACATTTTTCTTTTAATTGGTTCTATCTTCTCTTTAATTGGTTCTATCTTCTCGTCGGTCCTAATAGCTTGCATGATCTCCAGGGTATGGAACGTGGCTACATCCAACTCCTCAATGACCGAGACTGAATTGACATAATAGATGGGATGATTGAATTCTCCATGGACAGTAAGTTCTGTGCGACCCTACTCAAACTTTATGCACTGATGAAGAGTGAAAGAAACGGCTCTTGCCATGTAGACTCATAGCCTTCCCAGGAGCAGGTTGTAGCTAGAGACACATGATACGCCCAAATTACAACTCTCTTACAAGATTGTAAGCGGTCATTCTCAAATATATAACCCAACTAGGTTGGAGTCAAATCCCACAGGGAATATAGTGTTAATTAAGTTGTATGCAGATTAGTTGACTTTTAATCATTTGTTTCCATAAAAAAAAGGAGGGATTTGATCCAGTTCACAAATTAATGGTTTGAGTTTAACAAAATGAAATATGTGTAGTAGTATTCAAATTCAGAGAAATAATAATCTAGAGTTATGTCCACCTTGTAGTTTTCAATGCTTTCTAACTATGTGTATTACTAATTCATACATGTGTCATACTTACAGAGAAATATATTGTATTCAATAACATGATCCTAGTGTTTCTCAGCCATCAAGGACTAATCCTGTTAAGGCATTAACATATGAAATAAGGATTGGAAATCCTATTTTCTTATCACTACTCTCTTTTTCGAACCTCAACATTTCTGTCAAACAAGTTAAGTTTTAAGGCACATCCTCTATGTTTGCAACCACGAGAATTCAAGATAAACGAAGAGAGTATGATATAAGCAGATCAATACATGATGAATTCAAAAACCCAAAGTAATAAATTGTACGTTACAAGGCTTCCATAACCCTAACTAATAAACTTAGCTACTCATGAATAAAATGGGAATCACAATAGAAATATTCATCATATCAAAAAGTAAACACAATCTTGGCAGAGAAGATAAAGTAGTGTTTCTCCCTTGGTGCTAAGCCGCCACTCTCAAATTCAAAAAGATACAGAATAATGAATCATTCTATGAATTGTCAGCATCAAGTAGTTTAATAACTCTTCTCTCATAATTGCCTTTTAAGTCCCTAGACTAACTTTAAATGACAAATTAGTCTTGGACAGTTTTTAGGTGCCACATTTGGTCCAGACCGCTACTCTTTTGTGTCATATGCCACCCGTATTCCATAGTCCCATTATGTCTCCATTTACCTTATTAATACCTGAAATCATGCTAATCATATAGGTTAGCTCAATTACATAAAAGTAGAGTAAAAATATAAGAAACTAGGCATTTTGTTCTCTAAGCTTAGATAAAATATGGGTAAGTTATGGTGCTTAGGTGTATAAATACATCCAAGATCAACACATCCATGACCTAAAATAGGATAGGAAATTCTGTCGGTCCTATCTGCAATGTCAAGTAAATTTCTCTGATGACACTCCTTTGCGATCCATCAAAGGCTCTGACCTTCACTCGACTCTCCATTATATCTTCTATTTATAATTTTATCATGATATCTGACTGCAATATGGAGTGCTTTATTATTATGCAGCCCCTTCTGATGGTAGCTCATCATCATGGAAAGAGACTTTATTTGCCTCCACCACTTGACTGATTGTTGCAACCAAAGTATCATTAGCGGTCTCCTTCGGTATGCTAACCCCACACAACACTTCCATCAAAGCATTTCTATGGGCGTCAGAACTCATAAGCAAGGACATGACAGATATGTGGGTCGGTGTCTTCTTGAGCTGATCTTCAACTAACTAGTCTTTTGGTTACATCTTTTTCTAAAATTCTGCAGCCTCGGCATCTATGATATTTCTCTTCGGGTTCTGACCTTTCCCTAGAACTCTACAATTTGGTTTCTTTGGTTCGTAACACCTTCCTGACCTGGTCATCCCTTGAGCCACAGCAACATCTATCATCTTACCCTTAGCTTCAGCTCGATAGTCCCACAGGACTACTTTACTATGATAGTCGGGCCTTCCAGTGGCTAATGTGGTCACTAAGACTCTTGGTAGGTAGGTTTGAACAGTTATAGGCTCCCTCAACTGAACTATGATAAACGAATATGATGGGGATGCAATGGCGATTTCTTCTACATTCCATGTGGGCACAATAGTTTCTTCCAAATCATACTCCTCTAGAGTAATCATATTAACTTCCCGATTTCCATAATTTGGCAAGGGTTTATTATTCACATTTGGAGCTGCAGCAGTGCATTTGATTATACCCCTCCTTATCAGGGACTCAATCTAATTCTTTAAGCTATAGCAGTCTTTTGTGTCATGCTACTAGATTCCTGAGTGATAGGCACACCGCTTGTTACTATCGAAGTTTCAAGAGGTCGAATCAGGGGATTTTCCCTCGATTGGATTCAACAAACCAGCTTCCCTCAATCTCTCAAACAACTGGGCTAAAGTTTCTGCAATTGGTGTGTAGGTATGAGTATTTATGGCTTCAAAGTTTGGACGTGGTCAGGGCGCATAGGCTGGTCTATTTTGGTGAGCTGGAGCATGGACAAGGGTGTATGGTCTTGGTAGATTTTTGTATTCTGGAGCTCAAAGTGGATTATAATGCGGTTGAGTATTGTACACTGGGACATGTGTAATAATTTGGGGGTTGTTAGGGTAACGGTAGGAAGAATTTCCAGGTTGGTAGTATGGTGTGGAGGCTGAGAAATCTTTCATTTTTTTCTTATTACCATTAATGGAACCAGTCTGTATAGCCTTACTTTTGGCTTGCAGCGTAGCCATAGATTGGATCTTCCCTGATTTGATGCCTTCTTCTATGAAATCCCCCATCTTTACCAATTCTATAAACTTTTGGCCCATCATTGACATTATCTTTTCAAAATAAACACTCTCTTGAGCTAAGATAAAATACTTGGAGAGCTCACTTTCATCTGGTGGAGGCTGGATCCTAGCAGCCTCAGTCCTCTAACGCCATGCGTACTCTTAAAATAATTTTAATGGCTTCTTTTGTATGTTAGCCAATGAGAACCTGTCTGGAGAAATCTCAGTGTTAAATCTGAAGCGACTCATGAAGTCCTCAGCCATTTCCAGCCAGTCATGCCACTTACGGGGGTTTTGTCGGGTGTACCAAGTCAAATCTTTCCCCGACAAACTCTGTATGAACAACTTCATCCTTAACTTCTCGTTCTTTCCCACACCGACCAACTTATTGCAATAAGCCCTCAGATGTGCATGCGGGTCACCTTTTCTGTCGAACATATCAAACTTTGGTGGATTGTTTCCCACTGGCATGTCGATGTCCGGATGAATGCATAAGTCATCGTAGTCCAGGCTTTCAATCCCCATGGTGATTTGCATATTTCTGAATGCCCTATTTAGACTTTTGAGTTGGGCTGCTATCGACCCTTTTTCACTTGATTGGATATTCTTTCCCAATCTCGTATATCAATCAACCACATATGAAGCCTTAACAACTGCAGATGTTACAAAGGTGGGAGCTTCGGTAGAATATACCGGTGGTACAGGTATCTCATAAGTGACATGTGCCTCAGGTATGTGCTGTATTTCTGGATGGATTGGAACAGTAAAGTTCTAAGTGGGAAACTGATAACCAGGCGTTGTCCCTGCAATAGGTTGAAGAGCTGGTGGGACTTGAGCATACGGTATATTTTCTTGGTTAGCGAGGGCACTTGAAAGTAATTCGATACTTGGAGCTTGCAACTGAGTGGGAAAGCTAGATATTATAAGCTTGGTTAGATCCCGCATTTGATGTAGCTCCTCTTTTAAGATTTCAATTTCTTGTGCCATGTTGGCCATTTGCTCATCGTTCTGGGTGTTTGATGGCCTCTAGGAACTCTCGGTGTCATCTACTGAGACCATCATAGATTTGCTGAATTGGTCCTTGTTAGTCATCTTTCCTTTGGACCGAAGGTTGTATTGGGATTTTGCCAGTTTGTGTGTTGACACAAATCAACTTTCTTTGACCGGGGATTGATAAACAAAAGAAAGTAAGAAAGAAAGAAAAAGCAAAAGGAAACTATGTTAGTTTGGGGAGATAATGAAAATGTAATAAGTACATAACACATATTTACGCCAAGTAGGCGACACTCAAAACGTGTCCTAATATGGAGCCTCTTTTTTCTAGAGATAGGCCTACGGTGCAAGTATGATTAACTGATCCAAAGTTCCAATCGCTTTTAAAATTCAGAAAAAAGTGCTCTGGTTAATAATAGGGTAAAGTGTGAAACCACGAGTTACAAAGAGAAAAAGTCTTGAACTAAAGATTACATCATGGTAGGGATATAGCAACATCAAGTAGAGGTCATGCAAGACCTTTTAGAGAAAGTAGAAATGGAAGACAAAGTACAAATAGGTCGTGCAGGACCCTCCCTCCCTCCGAGGAATCAGAGATAGCAGATAGATAATAAAGCCAGCTCGAGGGATCATCATCATCACCGTCGAGGTTATAGTAGAGCCCTGGGTGATACTTTGGGGACTCGTCCGACTGCTGTCCCTGGTGGTCCTCGTATGCCCCACCACCGAACTCTATGGGTCCGTATTCTTCTTCCTTGGGGTTCTCCTCCATCTCCTCTATCAGCTCTCCCTCCTGCTCTTCCATCGGATCCTTCTCCAAATCTTTCTTCGGGTTCTCTTCTATTTCTTCCTTGGGTTCATCATCTACTACGTGGATAAGGTGATCACTGATCCCAGAATCACCTGTTCATACATGGCAGTGGTCACATGCCTAAGGTGCAGCAGCTACTCTCGAATCTGGTCTGCTCTATGAATGTTTTCAAGCCCTGGAGTGACTCATAGCTTGGTCGGGCTAGGATTCTTTCCGACATGTACCATGTGTAATACTCAGGAGTGCAATATGGGTTACCACTCATGCCCAAACTGAAGATCTGTCCCCACCTATTGATTAAATTGCCAAGCCTCTCCATGGGTATTCTTCCTTCATAATCTACCTCTGCTAATGCCATGTTCAATCATAATGACACACTTTGAATCAGGCCAAATTATCTTAGAACTCTTAGAGGCGCGTACGAGTGGATTCACTCCAACCCAATCAACTCAAGGAAATAAGTGTAATGCCTCCTTAGCATTACTCAACCGCTAACCCACGATAGTCTCCACTGGATGAGGTTACCGGTGAGATAGGTTACGAAGACGCGCCACTGCTCCTTACTTATTAGCATCTTACACATAGCCACCCTAAGTTTGTGGTTATGAGTCTGGTTAGGACCTGCCTCTCTGACGTCGTCCCTGCGATAAAAATGTTTTAATGCCCAAACTTGGAGCATTAGATTGCAACCTCTAAAAAAATCATGTCTTTTAAAGTGTGTAGATCGGGACCAAAATATCTCCGCTAAAATCATCAGCATAATAGTAGTTCTGAACGATCCCCTGAACATGAATATAACCGTAGGGAGTAGGTGGATGCTGATCTGGTTACTTCTCATGGGGAACACCATAACGCTGAGGAAAGCACCATAAAGACAATGACCCTATGTCTTTCCCAGTCGGTCCTAGTAAAGAAGAACTCCTGTCGAAAACTACTCCCTAAAGTGTTTTGTGGGGCTCAAGGTACCCGCCCCGCCAATGGCAAGTTAGCTATTTGGCTGACCTCCTCCAAAGTAGGCGTGATCTCAAAGTCCATGAACCTGAAGTTAATTGTAGTCGGGTCCCAAAACTCGACTAGAAATCGAATAAGTAGCTCATCTGCCTTTATCTTCATCAAATCTGTCAAAGATCCTAAATGTCCGAACACCTCCTATCCATGTGCTACTCGAATACTTTCCCACAAGGGTCTCAGGACCCGTGGTATGTCAGTCAACATGTGGATGTTGACGAGGTTTTGGTTGATTTCCATCTGTGCAAGAAAAAAGGGTAGGGTAAGCTCAATGTCCTGAATTTATTGCGGTCTTAAAATTTGAATCAATTAGTCATTTCACACATATAGTGTAGTTGGGTTCATGAAGGACCCGTTGACACAAAGGGTGGCTCCCTAATTACAGAAACGATACCTTGAACCGTTCCACCTCAATATGACCTATTACTAGAGTAGGATTTTTCCCTAAATATTCAAGAGTGGGAATGAATAGCTGCGAGAAGGTGCACTAGCCTAACTGCACCGACTCTAAAACTAAGGAATTCAAAGAAGGTTCGAAGGAGTGCAATACACTCCTCGCATGTTCGGTGTGTGAATTGTGTACGACCAAGACTCGATAAGAACGGTGCAAATGATAAAGCAGTAACAAGTAGTGTTGTACAAACAAATAAGGAATGCAAGTTCGAATTTGTGAAAAGCATGTTAAGGCTAAACCTAAGTTCAAAAATTCCCCAATAGAGTCACCATTCTGTCACGCCATATTTCAAACTAGTCGAAACAACAAACAACGTATGGTGACGTGTTGTGACTTTTAGGTTTTGAAAATTTATTTTTTAGAATCGCCACCTAGTTTTTTAGAAAAAATTGGAAAAACCATTTTTTTATATAAAACTTTGTTTTGGTCTATCAAAAATATTTTGAGATTCTGCGTAAGGGTTTTGATTATCCGAGGGGAAGGTGTTAGGCACTCCTCAGAACCTATCCGAAGATAGTTCTTATGCTTAGTTTAGAAAAAACTTTGCTTTTATTTATTTAAGAAAATGGTGATAAGAAAACTTTTATCATTATTTTCTACTTGTTATTTTATATAAAAGCAAGAAAACTTAAGGTATAACAAACGTGATGCTTCCATGTACAAGGAAGTAATGCAATCATCGCACATTTGAATGGATATTTTAAGATATAAGAAAAATAGCTTTTTATTTTTTATGATTTGGATAATATAAAGGGGAAAAAACTTTATTATCTATACATATGTAAAGTTGAATAGGTGAATAGTAATAAAAAAATATTTTAAAGCGTGAAATAATTTAAGACAAATGTGAATATTAATATATTTAAAAGTACGAAAAGATGTAAAATTTTACTTAATTTGTGAAACTTAAATAGATTTAGATTAAAAATAAGCGAAAAGTAAAATGTGATAATATAATGCATAGTCGTAAAAAAATTGAGATAATAATATTAATAATAATGGTAATAATACTAGTATCAATAACGATGATGATGATGATGATAATAATAATAATAATAATAATAATTGAAATAGTAGTAAATATTATGATGTAAATAATAATGGTAATAACATTTATGCTGAAAATAATTGTTGTGAAAGTAATATGATGTACCTTGTACACGATGGCGAAAGAATGAATAATACCTTGCATTTTCAATCTTTTGAGAATCTGAAAAACCCGAATGAACATTAAAAATATAAATAAATATAGCTTGAACATTAGAGTTTCGTACTAAAAAGAAGTTAAAGTTGATGAAAAAACTTTTTAGGGAAAATCTAAAATTTTGATAACTTTCTCGATTAAGTTAAAACTGAAATATTATTTACTTATCTTTTGTTATATTTTAAAAAAAAATATGAAGGTTGCTATGCTATTCTAATTTAAGATATCAGTAATGAGTTTTTCAAAAGAATTAGCCGATTATGATAAAAATATATTTTCCTTAGTGATAACCACGTGTCGTTTGCGAAAGTTGGAACTCTAAAACTACTTTTAAAGGATTGACAAAAACAAAATAAATTCAGTAATCAAATAAAATTACCTTAAACAAACTCAATACCAAAGTTAGTTATCAAAAAGACTCAACATGATAAATAAAGATTAAACCAAGAGGATAAAGAATACAAGACTCTATTTAGGAATTTGGGCTCCTAATTTGTTCGACTCCGAAGTTCAGCGATCCTAGTAGAATTTGACACGATATTTAGGTCAAAGCGAGTCCCATTGCGGAACTCCAACTCCCAAGTTCACATGTACATGTAAGAAGAAAAGATAAGGATTAAAAATTGGTTCAAGTGAAAAAAACGTAACATGAGGATATTTAAGAATAGATTAAATATCACTTTAACATGCAAAGTTTGTTTTTTATTGTAAGGCAGAACGAAGGAAACCTTGTAAGTTCAAGATGCACTTTGCCTAATTTATTTACATCCTTACCCTTTAGAAGTGATGCAAACAAATATTTCAATACTTATTCACTGTACAACTATAACATACATTAAAAGAGATTATGTTCAACGTGTGTGCAAAATCTCTTCAAAATATAGATAAATATGCCAAACATGCCAATGATACAGGATATGCTCCTTCTTAAAAATACAAATTCGGATCACTCTTTGTTTAAACTTCATCTCGAGAAACACCCTCGCACTCATATTCTCAAAAGTAGATGATAGTCGATTGAAGTTATTTTGTCTCATATATTACTTCATATCCTTGCAGGAAAGACGTAGCACTTACACGTGAAAATAGTCGAGGTGCATACAAGTTGGCCCAGGCACCACAATGAATAAAAATGTTCTATGAACTATCATTAACCAAGTCCTCTAGAATGCAATTAATGCTTTGTGCAGGCAACTTTTTATATGTTTCTTCTCAGAATGAGCTGTTGGTAAATAGTATACATGAGCACTGTTAGTAATCCAAACAAAACCAAAGTCTTAACCAAACTCTTGTTTCTGGAAGCAACATATGCACACATTTTCTTATTCTCCAAATTATTAACTTTAATAATGTGTAATACAAGACTCCAAAGTGTCTTAGACTACTTATTATGTAGCTCAACAAAATAAAGATGCCACTAAGTTAAAAGAATGCAACAACAATATTTTGGCAGGACACAACTGCATGATTTTAAACATAGAACAAACAAATTAAACGCAAAACCAAAAGTTTATGCATAACCCTTCCCAAAAGTTGGCGAGCAGAATATATCCTTATCCTAATTAGCAAGGAATTAAAATGTCAAACAGTAAGATTAGTCAGTTCTTTTTAGAAGCCTTTAGTACTAGGTAAGAAGCATAACCATCCAAGATATGCCAAGCAATAATCGATGGAATGTTCAAGCGAAAAGATACAAAGTCCTGTGATGGATATTCGAGAATTTCAGGACTTTCAAAACCTCCTTTCATGAGACATTATGGCTGCCAACACATAACGACCACACCGACCAAACAAAGGTACAGACAAAACGCTACTAATCAGTTCTGAACCTTAAAGTTGATGTCAAACATAATTTACACAGTGCACTCAATATATATACACATATATATCAAAGGTTTAGCATTTTGTTCAAGCCAAGTAAAATATTTCCACAAACATATCACTCAATGAAAATGAAACTAAAGGACCAGAGAGTTTTTTTTTTTAAATCCCTTTTTTTTCTTTACATTTATACCTCAAAATCGATTGGCTAACACCATACCACATGAAATAAGACGAGAACAGTGGAGCAAAAATTTCACATGATTCATATATTTAGATGCTAAGCTGATATACCTATACAAACAAAATTTAAGATGAAATGATTTGCTTGAACTCGACTTGCGAAACGACCAATAGTACCTGAATGAGATGAGTATAAATGTATATACAGAGAGAGAGAGAGAAAAATAGATTCATCCATAGAAACATATTTGGAAAAGACCAAATTCGAACTCAAGAACACACCAGTGAGCATATCAATATGTGGTCTCAAGTTTGGTCATATCAATATGTGAGCATATCAATATTTGAGCATATCAATATCTAAAAAGATAATCCCCTTTAACTTGGATCTGTCCAAGGACAAATAAAAAATATATGACAAAACTTGAGACCACATATTGATATGCTCACAAATTCACACACACAAAATATCTATGAGGAAAAAAAAGAATCGTGCCTTTATCTGTAACGCCAAAACAGCGGCAGCGAATACCATAATAAAAAAAACTGAGTCGTGCCATACATTTCATACTCATGGTCTTATATATACACAGATATAATATAAAATATAGGTAGAACACTTGCTCACATAACCAAGCATGACAACAACAAAACTTAACGACAGAAAATAGCATGCCCTAAAAAGCAAAAATAAAATGAGATGAAGAGAAGGTGGAGTGGGAAGGGAAAATTCGCATATTTTACTCAATTCCACAGAGAATATATTCCCTATATTGAACATGTGGCAACAATATTTGAAATAAACAGAGGATTAAGATGAAACCGAATATATGAATTCAGTCGGTGGCTAATATACAACATAACACGACCAAAATATTTTTCCAAAATTAAAGTACACTTTTATCCCCCAAGTTAAAGGAAAGCAACAAAGACATAACCTTGAAATAAATTACATTACATGTTCTGAAAATCAAAATAGATGGCAAAAGCGAAAGTAAAATAGAGAAAGAATTCGCACAAAGACAACGATAGAGTCGAGAAAGGGTAGATTTTAAACGACACAATTTTACCTTCTCTATTAAAGGCAAAACAACATCTTTCTAATACATCGATTTTGCAAACCACAAAAAAAGAATAAAGCAAAGTAATCACTACTCATGTATAGTTTTAGGAGGAAGACATATCTTGCCATATTCTCTCAAAACTCGCTTAAAAAGACGTCCGCCTATAGTGGAGCGAAATAGATGAGAATGTTCATGAATCCAATTTGCAAATAAACGAAAATCATTCCAACAACTCAATTTTTGGAATCAAGATTACAGAAGCTTGACGAAAATCCATATTCAAAACCAACTTTTCAGAATTAACAATTACTTAGAACTCGATCAAAATTTATATTCAGATCCGTTTTTTAGAATCAACAACATATCTTTCTCCGCAAAAGCAACAAAACGTCGATAACAAAATTTAAGGACAGGACAGAATCACAAATTCATAAACTAAACGAGATTAAAAAAATAAAAATAGAAAAGATGAAGAACGAAAAAAAAAGAGAGATTCACACCTTTTTAGGGGTAGGAAATTGGAGCGATAACGTCAAGGATTCTTCGGCGAGTGCAGACTTGATATAGGACTCTGAACTCAAAGATTTCCTCACAAATCTTAGCTTATTCCTTCAATTTCCTTCCTTTTTTCCCTTTTTCGATCCCCTATTTTTCCTCTCCCTCTTCCCTTTGTTTTTCTTGTCCCCTTAAAGGAATGACCATAGCCCCTTTTATAAGCACACTCTGGAGTGTGAGAGCTTCTCAAAGAGACTCCAAATTGAATTCAAAATTATTGATGGGACAATGCAAAGATTTTGAAAAGAAAATAGAGCAAAAGGGTATTTGGGTCAAACCAACTTATAAGCACTTGTTTTTGCTTAAAATAATGTTTGGTAAAAATTTTAATTGCATAAAATAAGTTGTTTTTTTGCTTTTTTTCAGCCAAAATCTATAAGCAGCAATGAGCAGCTTTTTTTTAAGCAGCTTATAATTTATTTTAGTTGATTATGTAAATTACCTTTATGTCCCTAGCAATTAAACCTTATTTCAATTTTACCCTTAGCCCTAATTTACCTGTTTTACCAGCTTGATGATATTGACAAATTAATGGAAATATCCACAGTGACGTTGTGATTTTTATCTTTAAGAATATCTAATTGACAAATGTTGAAGTCCTCCTAATGTTTTTAGTAGTTTCAATGTCACATTACATTTGCAAATCCACTTTATAGAGTAGTTGTTGTTAAAGTTATAATGGAGTAGTTGCATTTCCATATCATTTTGAGTTTAATAAAAAGAAGTCAAATTCAAGATTTCTTTACAACTATATTTCAGTTGATTATCTACTCTAATATCCATAATGACAAAATAACATTTGCAAGAAAACTTAAAAGACATGGATTCTCCTATCTTACATGAATTCAAAAGGCAGGCTTCCTTCTTCCTCAAAGAAAATATATAATTATATTTTTCAAACACAAATATTCAACACAACTCTTAAAAAAAAATTAGCGCACAAATTAATAGTTATTCATGAAAATATTTTTTTTTACTATATATATATATATATATATATATATATATATTAAAATATATATTAATTTTAATTTGAATCATTTTAACAATAAAAATTAATAATAATCAACTCTATATATTATTAACAGCTATAAGGGTATTTCAGTCATTTTAACCAAAAAAAGTGCTTAAAAACATTATTTACCAAACACATCAATAACTTTTTTTTAGTTTCAGCACTTTTATCCAAACACTTGACTGCTTATTTTTAAGATAAGTTCAGCAGTTTCAAACGCACTTTTTTTCAGTCTATCCAAACGGGCTCTAAAGATAAAAATTTACTCATTTTCAGGTTGATTTGAAAGAAATAGAGGGATGACAATGGACTTGTTCCTGATGATGCCATCTCCTCCAAGCTAACAGTGGAGAGGGTGAGACTTTTGATCTCTCAAGCCAAAGCAACAGGAAAATAAGGGATTTATGCTGACAAAATCTCAATGGATTTGAGGTGAGGGAAAGGCTTGAGTAGAGGAGTAGTTGGGTTTTGCTGGGTAGAGGCGTGGGCAGATGAAGATGATGAGATGAGAGACCATTTTCTCGTGAGAGAAAGCTGTGTTTGATGGTTGATTTTGTTGAGTAAAACATAACTCGTCCGATTTAAATTTAATATAAAGATAAAATAAATAAATAATGATAATAATAAAATAATAATAATTAAATTATATATATAAGTATAAAAATAAGTAAATTATTAGAATTTTTGAGACTATCGTACCTGAAATTTTAATGGATTAGGTTAATTTGTATTAGTCGGGTAACTTTGGATTGGTTTTGATCCGTCCAATCTTTTGATCGGACGATCCTAAAAGATTACCCTTAAAAAATAATGATAGTGAAGCAAGATAAAAGAAAAATATATGTATATACGGATAAATATATAAAAAGTTGATTTTGAAATGACTATTTTGATCCGTTCGATATTTGATTGAACGGTTCGAATTTTATTTTAAAGAGAAGAGAAAGGGAGAAAAAAAATAAAATAAATAAATAAATAAATAGGTAATTAAATAATAATTAAAAAATTATATATACCTACATATATATAAAAATAACTGATAATTTTGGGATCTTTTAAAATAAATCAATGGATCAGGTTAAATTGTATTTATTGAGGTGAAATGACAAAGCGGACATAGGAATTATAATGAGTTTCAGGCTAATTTTCAGGCTCTTGGTTGAAACTTATAGAATAAGGGTTGGGTTCGGATGAAATAAAATTGAAGTTGGATTATTGTTGGCCCGAATACTCTTTTCCAGCTGAAATTAATTTTATCTATGCTTCCTGCTATCCTAAAATTATTTTTTAGTTCAACGTATATAAATTACAAGTGTAACCAGTATAAGTGTCCAATTTAAATATCTTTTATTATTTATTTAATATTAACAATATATATGTGTGTGTAAAAAAATAAAAATGTAATAAAGTATATGTAAAAAAACAATAATAAAATATAAAATATTTATTTTATATAACAAAAATATGCATATATATATATATATAATCACAATATCGCCCTAAAATAAATAAATAAATGCGAATACGATTATCAAAAGATATTTTTTTATTTTATTTTATTTGTTAAAATGTTTAATTATTTTTTATTAAAATATTTTATATTATGATAAGAATAAATAAATAAATAATTTTTTTTATTTAAAAATTTATAGAAATAGAGATAAAAATGCAAATCATATTTCTTATGTAAATTTTTTTTTTTGAAAATTATTTAGGGCCAAGAACATCGATACAATTAATTAGAGGAAAAGAGCAAGTCAGAATTAGATGTCAACAATATATATATAAGACAGTCCCAAAACTTAGTGAAATCAGTACAACATCTTCTAATGAAATAATGAGATTAAAAAATTAATTACTAAATGTATACACAGGTACAACCCATCTCTGAATATAACTTAGAGATTGGTCTAGTACATTGTAACTTAAAGATTGATCTAGTTTATTCGAAGAGTGAGGTGGATCATACTAATCACCTCTATATGGTGCTGCAGACCCTAAAGAAACAACAATTGTATGCCAAGTTCTCTAAGTGTGAGTTCTGGTTAAACGCTGTGACTTTCTTGGGTCATGTTATTTCTAGTGAAGGGATCATAGTGGATCCACAGAAGGTTATTGTAGTGAAAAGGTGGCCTAGGCCCATGACTCTATCCAATATTCGAAGTTTTTTCGGTTTGTCCAGTTATTATAGGCGGTTTGTGGAAATCTTTTCTTTGATAACTGCTCTATTGACTAAGTTGATTCAGAAGAAGGTTAAGTTTTTTTTGTCAGATGCTTATGAAGGGAGTTTTCAGAAGTTGAAGGATAAGTTAACTTTGGCTCAAATCCTGACCTTGCTGAAGGGAAGTGATAGATTTATGGTTTATTGTGATGCATCATGGATAGAGCTTGGTTGTCTTTTAATGTAGCATAGGAAGGTGATTGTCTATACTTCCAGGCAGTTGAAGCTACATTAGAGGAATTATCCTACTCATGATTTGGAGTTTTTGGTGGTTGTGTTTTCCTTGAAAATATGGCGGCATTATTTGTATGGTGTTCACATGAATATCTTTTCTTATCACAAGAGTCATCAAAGAAGGTGGCTCGAGCTTCTCAAGAATTATGATATGAGTCTTAACTACAACCCAGGTAAGACTAATATGGTTGTTGATGCTCTTAGCAGGTTATCCATATGGAGTTTGGCTTACGTAGAGGAAGACAAGAGGGAATTGGTGAAGGATATTTACTCCTTGGCTAATCTTGGAGTTCATCTCTTGGACTCTAACGATCGTGGTATGATGGTGCAAGAAGTTGTTCGATCGTCTCTTAGTATGGAGATTAAAGAGTAGAAATTAATAGATCCTAACTTGATGGAAATCAAGGGTGACGTTGGTGGGAAAAGGGTTGAGATCAGTGGTGATGGTACATAATGGTACCATTGGGGGTTATGTGTTCCTGATGTTGACGAGCTATGGCAAAGGGTTTTGGCTAAGGTACATGAGTTACGCTATTTTATTCATCCCGGCTTGACTAAGATGTATCATGATCTCAAGGAGATCTACTAGTGGAATGGCATGAAGAGGGTTGTGGCTAATTTTGTGGCCAAGAGAATGGTGTGTCAACAGGTTAATGTTGAGCGTAGGAGGCCAGGGGGTTATATCAAGAAATTAATTTGCCTTAATGAAAGTAGGAAGTGATCAATATGAACTTCGTTACCAGTCTTTCTCTGTCTCAAAATCAATACGATTCTATTTGTGTCATCGTGGAGTGGATGGCCAAGTCTTTGCACTTCTTGCCAGCGTGGACTACCTTTCTGTAACGGCTCAAAAATGGGTCCCGAGGCGTCACACGGTGCTTAAGGCTAAAAGTATCCCCAAGATAACCCTTTGAGCCATTTTCTACCATTCAACACTTATTTCAAGATCATTATAGCCAAACATCTACGTAATATCATCATCAACCATGTCACACAGTAATATGGATAAATGCGAGAAATAACAAAATACGAAAAGCCTAACAACTCCAACTTACTAGTCTAACAAAACCGGCCTGACGAGCCTCTACTATTCAATATACCAAAGAGCCATTGAGACAGGCCCCAACTGACTTGAACTCAAAAGATAAAGTATCAAATCAAAATGAACTGGGAGTCTGAAATAGTATGTCATCGGATCATGAGGACTCACCGCAGCAAAGGATGTAGATCGATGTGCTTGGGAATCACCGTCAAGTTTGGAACTGAGTACCTGAACCTACATTATAGGGAAAATGTAGCCCATGTACGAATACGTAGGTCAGTACCATGGAATATGGACCGAGTATATGGGTGTGTGTGCAAGTTTCAGAAATCAAATATCATAAGTATTCATAGAAAACATGCATGCTATAACATGCGACTCAAGTATCTCGAATGAAAACATCAAAATCATAAAAGAGTAAGATATATCAATTAAAACACGTGAGACATCATAGTAAGTTCTCAATTCACTTTCACCTCGGTTTTCAAACCATCAAAGAAATCAAATCTCATAACAATTCTCTTTAGAATATAGTATTTCAATCTTTCGGAAAACAATAACTTTCTCATAACCAATTCTTCAAAACAATATATTCCTCTTAGATAGAATGGTACACTCACACACATTGGGAGTCTCTCATAACCGAATAAACCATGTGAGCTACATGGAGTCCAACGTTCTACCCACATTGAGGAGATTCACTCTATTCTTTGCCATCGGACTAGGACCTTAAATTGTCAATCCAAACACTAGTGATTACTATGAAAATCAACCTTCAACTCTGGCTCCTACGAGGGCACGTAGTTCTAGGGAAGTACCAAACCCGCTATACCTCCCGTTCGGTGCTAAAGACTACTCCCAGACTTAGCTCAGATCTTTTTAAAAGAAAATCCACCATAAAACCGTTCAACAATTCACAACGGGAGTCATCATGCTACCCCTTTCATAATGAATCAATAAAAGTGGATTTCTTATCTCATCTCAGGTTCAAAATCAACCCCTTTTTACGACCGAAAGGTCAAAGCTTCTTTATCTTTTCAAATCATTCAAACTCAAGGTTTTTATAACACATGTTTTCTCAAAAACAACAATCTCTAATAGAGTTCAAAACCCATGTATCAATATCACATTAAAAACGTATAAAGATTCAAGCTTTACATCATAAACATATATAAATTTCTTCAAAATCTGGAAATTTCAGTTTTAAGCACAAAATATCATTGTTCTCATATAATTCCACTTCTAAAATATCAAAAATATCATAATCTCATGAGAATCAATATAGGATGTAAATTCATGCTTCAAATTCATAATAAAACATATAAAATCCATAACTTCGTAAAAGAAAAATATTTTTGGGCACAAGAACGAAAGGGTGTCCTTGTTGAAAACCCCACATCCCTTTATGGTAACGGATTCATTGAAAGATTGGACCTTTAATGTTGATTGTGCAACCCTAGTTGTTTTTATCATTTAGTGCTCTTGGATGATGAACTTAGACTGGTAATAGGATTATGATGTGTTTAGAATCTATTAAATTCATAAGGTTAAGTTTAGGGGTGTGGAAGAAGTGCCAAAAGACTTAATTTCCCCAAAAATAACTCAAAACGGAGTGTTTTCGCTACCTGAAACACTAAGTGTGCGCCGCACACCTTATGGGACACTTTGAAGTGTGCGCCATACACCTTATGGCACACTTTGAAGTGTGCCTCACGCACCTTATCACACACCCATTCCAGTAGCTATGTGCGATTAGTTAGGCAACGCACTCTACTTTACAAAGCCATAACTCCTTGCTGGGGTGTCGGCTTTTGATAAAATTGGCATTGTTGGAAAGCTAATTCTATTCTCTATAATTTGGTGGATCAAAATATGCAAAAATACCACATACTCATCAAGTTATGCTCGTTCAAAAATGACCCTTGCGAAATCAAACACTAAAACTTGATGAATTCAAAACTCTTAGCTTGCACAACCTTAAGTGACTCATATAAACAAACTTAACACATCATAAACTATCTTATAACTAGGATACTCATAGAATTCATGTGCCCAAATATGGATTACAGAATTGGGGGTTTCATATGTACGAACAACGGTTCGTTTTCTAGCTTAGGAAAGTGTGGGGTATTATAATATCTCCCCCTTGGGGACATTCTTCCTTGAATGACGCTGGGTATACTAAGAGTAAAGATAAAGCGAAGGGTACACAGTTGAAGCAAATTGCTAGACTTGTCTCCACTTTATTCTACATTTCGGACACAACAAGGAGTGCATAACTCATGAAATCACAGCTGAGTAGTATAAAATAACAACTGAACTACTGCAACTTTGTACAAAAAAGGAATGATTTAGAGAAGAACGGTACCTTCGGCTTGATCGGAGCTTGTGGAAAATAGGTGTGGGTTCTTGGATCGCATATCCGCCTCAATTTCCCAAGTCGCACCCTCAACAAACTGATTTCGCCATAACATTTTGACCAAGGGAACTTCTTTGTTCCTTAGTCTCCGAACTTGGAAATCTAGGATTTCAACTAGAATCTCATCAAATGAAAGACTGTCCTAAACTTCAGTGCTGACGGAAGAATCTACTACCACGGAATCGCCAATATACTTTCTAAGCATGGAAACATGGAACACCGGATGAATAGTCTATAACTCCGTGGGCAACTCAACCTCATAAGCTACTTTCCCAACATGGCTAAGAACTCTATAGGGACCAACATAACGAGGACTAAGATTCCCTTTCTTCCCAAATCTTTTCACTCCTTTCATGGGAGAAATCTTCAAATACACCAAGTCATCAACTTTGAACTTAAGGTCTTTCCTCCTCACGTCAGCATAGGACTTTTGACATCTCTGGGCTATTTCAATCTTTCTCTAATCACCTTGACTTTCTCTAGAGTCTCAAATCCTGAATTAGGACCATTCATAACAACTTCACCCACTTCGAACCAACCTATGGGTGATCTATATTTTCTCCCATACAAATCCTCAAATGGGCCCATGCCAATGCTAGAGTGATAACTATTATTGTAAATGAACTCTATCAACCATAAATGCTCATCCCAACTCTCCTTGAAATCTAGAGCGCACGATCTCAACATGTTCTCTAAAATCTGGATGGTCCTCTTAGCTTGACCATCTATCTGTGGATGAAAAGTAGAACCCAAATGCACTTGGGTACCAAGACCCTTCTGAAATGCCCTCCAAAACTGCAAACTAAACTGAGTACCCCTATCCGAAATGATAGACAAGGGAACTCCATGCAATCTGACTAACTCCAGGATGTACAATCTAGCATAATCCTCAGCAGTATAAAAAGTATGCACAGGCAAGAAGTGCACAGACTTAGTCAACCTATCAACAACCTAAATAGAATCATGATAGCATCGGGAAGGAGGTAAACCAGTCACAAAATCCATGTTTATCTCTTCCCACTTTCAAGTGGGAATGCTAAACTCCTGCATCTTACTGCTAGGTCTTTGGTGTTCTACTTTAACCTGTTGGCACGTCATACACTCAGCTACAAATACTGGTATATCTTTCTTCATGCCACTCCACCAATAGATTTTCTGCAAGTTGCGGTACATCTTGGTAGCACCAGGATGAATAGAATATCGCGCACCATGTGCTTCAGCCATGATTCTCTACCTCAATTCATCAACCTTCAGAACACAATCTACCATACAATCTCAACACACCATCTCTCTCTTGGGAGAAAACCTCTACCTTTTAGTCCTTGACTGACTCCTTCACTAAGTCTTGCTTCTCCTTTACTTCCAAAACCAGAGAAGATTTGGAACTACTTTGAACCCCTATACTACCTTTAGCAGAGCCAAACAGCCTAACCCCCAGCCTAGCCAGATGATGTACATCACGAGCTAACTCCTTCTTATCATTCCCTACAAGGGCCACACTACCCATAGACAACCTGCTAAGGGCATCTGCCATAACATTGGCCTTGCCCGGGTGATACAACATGCTCATGTCATAGTCTTTCAACAACTCTAACCACCTTCTCTGCCTAAGGTTCAGCTCCCTCTGGGTAAATACATACTACAGACTCTTATGATCCGTAAACACATCCACATGGACACCATGCAGGTAGTGCCTCCAAATTTTCAAAGCAAACACTATAGCAGCTAACTCTAAGTCATGGGTTGGGTAATTCTTCTCATGGGGTTTCAACTGTCTAGAAGCATAGGCTATAACTTGCCCCTCTACATTAATGTACAACCCAAATCCACCCTAGAAGTATCACAATATACCATAAAATTATCAATACTATCAGGCAAGGTCAAAACAGGAGCTGAGGTGAGTCCAGTCTTCAACTCCTGAAAAATCCTCTCACAAGAATCTGACCACAAGAACCTCACTTTCTTTTGGGTCAATCGGGTCTTGGGAGATGCTATGGAAGAAAACCCCTCAACAAAGCAACGGTAATAGCCCGCTAGATCCAGGAAACTTTGGATATCAGACGGATAGATAAGTCTAGGCTAGTTTCCAACAGCTTCTGTCTTTTGGGGATCAACTCTATTACTTTCGGAAGAAATAATATGACCCAGAAAAGCAACTGACCATAACAAAAGTTCACACTTGTTGAATTTGGCAAATAATTTATGATCTCTAAGAGTTTGCAAGACAATTTGGAGATGGTTTTCATGGTCTGCTTCACTGCGGGAGTATACAAAAATATCGTCTATGAATACAATGATAAACATATCAAGATATTGCCTGAACAATCGATTTATGAGGTCTATGAAAGCTGCTGGGGCATTAGTGAGCCTGAAGGACATAACAAGAAACTCAAAATAACCATAGCGAGTGCAAAAGGCTATTTTCGGGATGTCATACTCCCTTACCTTGAGTTGGTGATATCCGGATCTAAGGTCTATCTTAGAAAAATAACTTGCACCTTGCAACTGGTCAAACAAATCATTAATTCTTGGAAGGGGATACTTGTTTTTTACAGTGACTTTATTAAGCTGATGATAGTTAATGCACATACGCAAAGAACCATCTTTCTTTCTCACAAATAAAATAGGAGCACCCCAAAGAGAAACACTGGGCCTTATGAAACCCTTATCTAGTAGATCTTTGAGTTGCTCCTTCAACTCCTTATGTTTTGTAGGTGCCATACGGTAAGAAGGAGTAGAAATAGGCTGGGTGTCCGGAAGAAGATCAAAATCCAATTCTATCTCTCTGTCGGGAGGTATCCCTGGAAGATCTTCCAAAAAGACATCGAGAAACTCATTAATGATGCTAACTGACTAGAGAGTTACAGTCTCAGACTTAGTGCCCTTGAGTCTAACCAAATGATAAATTCACCCCTTGGAAATAAGCTTTCTAGCCTTGAGATGTGAGATAAAATAACTCTTGGGAGATACAGAACTCCCAGACCACTCAAACATAGATTCATTAGGAAACTAAAACTTGACTACTCGGGTACGACACTCTATAGAGAGATCACAAGAATAAAGTCAGTCCATACCCAGAATGACATCAAAGTCCACCATGTCCAACTCAATCAGATCAGTAAACATGACTCTATGAAGGACTGTAACAGGACACTTTCCATACACTTTCTGGGCCACAATCGACTCACCCACTGGGGTAGAAACTAAGATAGACTCATAAATATTTTTGGGACTCACTTCAAAATTCACAGCAACCAGAGGTATAACATATGAAAAACTGAACCCAGGGTCCAACAATGCATAAACATAAAACGAAAATATATAAAGCATACCAGTAACAACATTGGGAGATTCCTTCTGCTCCTGGCAAGATGGTAAATCATAAAACCGGTCCTGGTGCTAACCGCCAGTGGTGCTAGAAGAGGCGCCCTGAGCTGGGACAAGGTGAGTTACCTAAACTGAAGCACTAGCAGTCTGAGTATGAGTCTGAGGGCGATTATCATGTCCCCCTTGCCTGGCATATGGGCACTCCCTAAGCTTGTGACCCATGTCACCATACCCAAAGCAACCTTTCTTCACTCTCCAAATATCGTCCAAATGGATCCTACCACACTGGGTACACAAAAGATAATTTGGCTTACTGCCAACACTGTGCTGAGTCCTGGACACATACGGCTTACTATTTTGCTCCTGCCTACCTCTAGGCACAGGAGCGCTAGCTGATGATGGTGCTGGTGTTGATGAGCAGTTCTAAAATTAAGGGTGGTCCCCTCCTTATGATCTAGTCTGGCCATGTCTGTGTTGCTCAGACCTAGCTCTCTTATTCTCTCTCATTCTGTCCCTCTCCTTGATTTTGTCTGCTTCAATCTATTGGGTATGTCATCAGCCTGGAAAGATTTATCTCACTATTTAGCATGGCATATCTGCACTCCTTAACAACGTAGCTCGACACCTCTGTCACAAATTTACTCATACTGGCTCAATTATCAGGTACTAAGTTAGGAGAGTATTTGGCCAACTGATTGAACTTCAAGAAGTACTCCTTAAAAGTCATAGAGCCCTGCCTAAGTTCATGATCTTCTTCACCTTCTTCTCCCTCATCTCCAAAGAAAAAAAATTATCCAAGAATGTATCCTGGAACCCCTGCCAAGTCATAGGGGCGACACTCTTACCTATACCCTTTCTCCAAGCAACTACCCAGTCATAAGCAAGGTCTTCAACCGATACGATGCCAACTCCACACTATGTGCCTCAGAGACATACATCACCTGTGTGATCTTTCTCACCTCCTCTAAGTATAACTGTGGGTCCTCATCTGGCTTGAACCCATAAAACTCTAGTGGGTTCATCCATATAAAGTCATGAATCCTTACAACAGCTGAATCACCTCCCTACTACTGTGGAGCTGGGGCCGTATTGGCCAGAATGTTCACAGTAACAGCTTGGGCCAGTGCCTGAAAGACTGCCCTGAACTCGGCGTGGAAGACATTATCATTTAGTAGGTCAGCAGGATGAGGTTGCTGACCGGCGTTATTCCTTCTAGCTTGGTGAGGAAGCATATTCTAAAATAAGAGAGCACGAATTAATAGCTGAGAGAGACACTATAAGTATGATAGACTTCTGAAAGAAAGAAATGACCTTTTTCCTAAAATATCTCATAGCTTCTTGCTCATGGATGTGGCGCGCTACACACCGATGATCAATACTCTACTTAACGCGGCTTATCAGACTCCCTAGGACTCCTTAAACCTTAGGCTTTGATACCAAGTTTGTAATGCCCCAAAAATGGTCCCAAAACATCAAATGGTGCTTAAGGCTACAAGTATCCTTAAGCTAACCCTTTGAGCCATTTTCTACCATTCAACACTTATTTCAAGATCGTTATAACCAAACATCTACGTAATATCATCATCAACCATGTCTTACAGTAATATGGATAAATGCAAGAAATAACAAAATACAAAAAGTCTAACAATTCCAACTCACTAGTCTAACAAAACCGGCCTGACAAGCCTGTACAATTCAATGTACCAAAGAGCCATTGGGATAGCCCCCAACTGACTCGAACTTAAAAGATAAAGTATCAAATCAAACTGAACTAGGAGTCTGAAATAGTACGTCCTTGGATCATGAGGACTCACCGCAACAAAGGATGTAGATCAATGTGCTCGAGAATCTCCGTCAAGTCTGGAACTAAGCACCTGAACCTATATTATAGGAAAAATATAACCCATATACAAATATGTGGGTCAGTACCATGGAATATGGACCGAGTATATGGGGTGTGTGCAAGTTTCAGAAATCAAATATCATAAGTATTCATAGAAAACATGCATGCTATAACATGTGACTCAAGTAGCTCGAATGAAAACATCATAATCATAAAAGAGTAAGATATGTCAAATAAAATATGTGAGTCATCATAGTAAGTTCTCAATTCACTTTTAACTCGGTTTTCAAACCATCAAAGAAATCAAATCTCATAACAATTCTCTTTAGAATATAGTATTTCAATCTTTCAGAAAGCAATAACTTTCTCATAACCAATTCTTCAAAATAATATATTCCTCTTAGATAGAATGTTACACACACATTGGGAGTCTCTCATAACCAACGCAAACCATATGAGATACATGAAGTCCAACGTTCTACCCACATTGAGGAGAGTCGCCTTATTCCTTGCCATCGGAGTAGGACCTTAAATTATCAATCCAAACACTAGTGATCATTATGAAAATCAGCCTCAATTTCGGATCCTATGGGGGCATGTAGTTCTAGGTAAGTACCAAACCCGTTATACCACCCGCTAGGTGCTAAAGACTACTCCCAAAATTAGCTTAGTTCTTTTCAAAAGAAAATCTACCATAAAATAGTTCAAAAATTCACAATGGGAGCCATCATTCTACCCTTTTCATAATGAATCAATAAAAGTGGATTTCTTTTCAAATTTCGGGTTCAAAATCAACCCCTTTTTATGACCAAAAGGTCAAAGCTTCTTTATTTTTTCAGATCATTCAAATTCAAGGTGTTTATAACTATTGTTTTCTCAAAAACAACAATCTCAAATTGAGTTCAAAACCTATGTCTCAATGTCATATTAAAAATTTATCAAGATTCAAGCTTTACATCATAAACACATAAATTTATTCAAAATCTGGAAATTTCAGCTTTAAGCACAAAATATCATTGTTCGCATATAATTCCACTTCTAAAATATCGAAAATATCATAATCTCATGAGAATCAATATAGGATGTAAATTCATACTTCAAATTCATAATAAAACATATAAAATCCATAACTTCATAAAAGAAAAATAGTTTTGGGCACAAGAACAAAAGGGTGTCCTTGTTGAAAACCCCACATAGCTTTATGGTAACGGATTCATTGAAAGATTGGACCTTTAATGTTGATTGTGCAACCGTTGTTGTTTTTCTCCTTTAGTGCTCTTGGATGATGAACTTAGACTAATAATAGGATTATAATGTGTTTAGAATCTATTAAATTTGTAAGGTTAAGTTTAGTGGTGTGGAAGGAGAGCCAAAAGACTTAATTACCCTCAAAATAACTCAAAACGGAGTGTTTTCGCTACCTGAAACACTAAGGTTGCACCGCACACCTTATGACACACTTTGAAGTGTGCGCCGCAGACCTTATGGCACACTTTAAAGTGTGCCTCGCATACCTTATTGTACACCTATTCCAGTATCCATGTGCAATTAGTTAGGCGACACACTCTACTTTGTAAAGCCATTACTCCTTGCTTAGGTGTCGGATTTTGATCAAATTGGTATCGTTGGAAAGCTAATTCAATTCTACATAATTTGGTGGGTTGAAATATGAAAAAATACCTCATATTCATCAATTTATGCTTGTTGAAAGATGACTCTTGAAAAATAAAATGCTAAAACTTGATGGATTCAAAACTCTTAGTTTGCATAACCTGAAGTGACTCATATAAACAGACTTAACACATCATAAACTCTCTTATAACTAGGATACTCATGATAATTCATGTTCCCAAATATTGATTATAGAATTGGGGGGTTTCATATGTACAAACAACGGTTCGTTTTATAGCTTAGGAAAGTGCGGGGTATTACACTTTCGATGGAGGATTATGCACAGTACATTTACAAGATTGTGAAGATGCACGAGGTATCTATTTTTATTATCTCTGATCATGTTACGCTGTTTATATCTCACATCTGGATGTTTTTTGAAAAAGAGTTGGGGAGTAAGGTTAGTCTAAATACTGCTTTTCATCCACAGTCGGATGGGCAAGAGGAGAGAACTATTCAAACTTTAGAAGATATGCTTCATTCCTGTGTGATTGACTATGCTGGAAATTGGGTTGAGCATCTACCTTTGGTGGAGTTTTCTTACAACAATAGTTATCATTCGAGTAATAGCATGGTAGGAGGTGTAGATCTCCTATTAGCTGGTTTGAGCTTGGAGAAACGTATATGTTTGTTCATGATTTGGTTTATCAAGCGATGGAGAAGATCAAGGTAATTTGGGATAGGCTTAAAGCTACCCAAAGTTTCCAATAGTCCTATACGGATGTTAGCCATAGAGACTTAGAGTTTTTGGTTGGGGATAGGTTGTTTTTCAATGTGTCTCCCATGAAGGAAGTAGTGCGGTTTGGAAAAAAGGGGAAACTCAGTCCTCGGTCCATTGGTCCTTATGTGATTTTGCTGAGAGTCGGCAATGTTGTTTATGAGTTGAGGTCCTTGATGACCATGTGCGAGTGTCATATTTTATATTAAAGGGATGTACTAGTAATCCCATGGGATATTGCTCGATCGTGCGGCTGCATACACTACATATTGCCCGTAGGTGGTTAGGACGACAAAGCTAGATAGCCCAGGTAAAGGTTTTAAGTGCATGCTAAACCTGGTCCCTTTTCCCGGCACTTATATATGTATAGTTATATGCATTATGGATGGTTTTACTTGGTTTGATAGCTTACATTATTTTATCCTTACCTTGAGATTCATACTAGCGGTCATTTGCTAACCCTATTTACTAGCGGCTGTATACCTACGCTATGCAAGAATCGACCATTCTACTCCACCTATTTAGCTTGCGAATTCTGTATCAGTATTAGGACTGAAGTGGTGAGGTTTCATTATTTCTAAAGTCATCATTTCATGTTATGGATTTCTCTAGACGCTGTTCTTTAATTTTGGATGTTGGTTTTGGCCATGGTTGGGGGCTTTTCCTAACCAGATTTGGTTACTCTTTTGGATAGAGTCTTTGTGGTTCTTCTGGGGGTTGGCATAGGTGGGATCAGTAGAGGTGTCAGCCTTAGCATTAGTATCAATATTAAGGCTGGTATCATCAGACATAATTTCTCACTGTTCCATGATATTATATTTTCAGATTGATTTTTATATTTTGGTATTTCCTTTGGTTTATGGTCAATGGTTTGGTTTTGTATGATTGGTCGGTAGGTAGGGTACGACTAGACTCAGTTGGGTCAGTCACAATTGTGACCCTATCCCAGAGTCTTAATGAGAACAATAATGTTATCTTTTTATATGCTAAAAATTCCGCCCATCTAAGGCTGGACATAGTTGGTTGGGTTGGTAGACAGGGGGTGGTCCCTGTTCTTGGTTGGACTTGGGATGCCCATTACGACAAGGCATGGGGTTGAGTCGGGTCAATTGTAACAATTCAAACCAGTCCAAAATCCAAAGCACATAATCATATGTAAATATATTTATACATAATATCACATGCCGGTCTAGGGAATAATGCTTAACAAGAACCTTTAAAATCATAACCTGGGTTGTGTAGCTCAACCATCATAACATAATAAGGCATCCATGGTCTATATAGGCTTATCTCTCTCCCTGCAAAAAGGGTCCTAGTATATGTAGCCGCATGAACCAGAGCATGTACGTATGCACCATGGGGGACTCAAACCTCCCAGCATACCATGGTGACTAATTACCCAATAATATAATGTAATATGGGGGATTCAAACATCCTAATAATGTGATAGTAATAAAGAGGGACTCAAACCATTCGGTTATATAGACCTCCGCATTTGCAACTACGATTTTCGGTGTTGGTCTTTTACGACCTCCACTTTCACGAATGAACTAAACATTCATCATTGAAGCCTAATAAAAATATTTAATACACATTCCATTCCTTGAACCATGATACACCTTTAGGCATACACTGTTGGTATAGTCATACCAACAACACTTGCAAGGTAACATTAACATGCCAAAATAGCTATCACCACTTAGTGAAAGTCACAAACTTCTTGGTTCAATTATACATTAGCTTGGGGAATTACACATACCTATAAGCTTCAATTAAAAATCATTATGCTTCATGAATATTTCACATTATGCAATGGTTCAAGAGTAGTTCTATGTGCATACTTTTCGTATTCAAACCAATTTCATAACAATGGGTTGAGGTCTTTACCACTCCAATTGCCAATATTCACAAATTAGGTATAAACCCAATCCCCTCATTTATTCACCATACCCATGCACCCCACAGGTTCAAAACATGAATAATCATATGGAAACCCTTGGAAAACATTGTTTAAACACAAACATTCAAAATCCTCAACGCATATTCCAAAACCAACTTCAAAACTTATAAATAATACTTTAAAACATATGCTTTTAGCAAAGTAATAATTTAGGAAGAGTAACATGCCTGAAATAGCCAAGAATATGGAGAGAATTTAATACTTGAAGATCTACTTGACACACTTCTTAGAAACCTTATGTATGGATGCCTGAGAGACTTGAGAGAGAAAAAAGAGTGTTTGGAGTTTGTTATCGATGAAACTAGGTCTTGAGTATGTTTATATGTCATGGTTTATTATTGGGATAAAAGGAATATGTCTAAAATACCTCTATTTTAAAAATCTAGAAAAATAAACTGTCAATCGTTATGGGTCTCATAAGAAATCATCACGACTCATTACAACTCATCTCCATGAGTCGTTGTTAGGACATTGTCATGAGGCACACAAACTGTTGACCATAAGACTCGTATACCATGGCTTATAATGGGTACAACTCGTAGGTTCTAGTCGTAGTCAACATAGAAACTATTTGGGTATACACTGGACATCCTATGATTTGCACATAGAGACTCGTAATGAGTCCTCATGACTCATAGTGAGACACTCATGCTCAGAGAAAAATACTTAGCCACACAAAGGATAGTCTACGATTTGGGTCCAACAACTCGTCAAGACTCTCTATGAAAGGGTAAGTCATAGTCAAGACAAGATAAAATTTCAAAAATTTTCAGGGACAAAGTATCTAGGGTATTGAGCAAATACTCTATAATGTTCAATGAGAACTCTACCCACTATAATCACTACAATAAATATGAGATCCACCCATATTCTGAGACACTACCTGTGTAGAGCTTATAGGCTTTAAGTGAAGTTGACCTCTATTGGAAGGATCCTCACTCCCTTATGGACTAACTATAACACTATACTTATAATATGGCCTCTTACCTCCATCTCTATAAGTCTTAATACGTTCTCTCTCTGACCCTCACATGGTCAACAGCCTTAGAAAAGTATACCTAGCTACTATAAAATACTCTGATGCTAAATGGAGTGGCAATGCTAATCCTTTAATATATACATAAACCATATTATGCTTTGAAGAATATAGTATAGTAATAAGCCTAGCCTTGTCAATAAACCCAATCTTGTACTACAAAATAGACAAGGAACACTATTGAACACCTACAAACCAAACTATGGCTTGAGAACTGCTCGTGGAACCGGATATCCTTAGCTATGAGGTATCTACAAAATTACTGAAGATCTCTACTGCTGAGTCTTAAAGGGCTAAAGTGGTCACAAACTTTATTAGATCATGTGCTTACCTAAATTTTTTTGATTGACACTGAAGGTACTCAACGTCCATCCCTTTCTCCCTGGTCCAATGCTATGCTAAAGCTATAGAAACATATGCTAAAGTCTAACATGCATCTATCAATTAACTCATTTCATCCTCCTGGGGTAGAAAAGAGTTGAGGAATATACTTGAGGCTCATATAAATACAGATACAGACAAGGAATCAAGAATACAATCCTAAGAATGTCCCATAGCCTCCCGAATATAGGATACAAATGTCTTTGCACTAATCCATGCGACTCTTCTAGATTCATAGATCTTATTCCAATACCTCAGTAAACTAGGCTCTAATACCAATTTTTCATGTCATTATTCCTCAGGTCAAGATGGCACATACTATACCCACTAGCAGGAAATCAACCCATAGTCTAGAACTGCTAGTAATAGACTACTAAGATAAATGAATGAAGATAGCATAGTAATTATAATAAAAGACTAAAGTATATAAATATATATGACTGTCACAAAACCTGGTGAAATAAGTACAAGGGCTTCTAATGAAATAATGACATTACAAAATAAAGTACTTAATGAATACACAGATATAACCTATCTCTAAATACAATATAGAGATTGGTATATTACATAAGAGGGAGAATAATAATACTTCAAATGCCAACATCTCTAAGTATCTAAACCATTGCTGCTTTGCACAATGCACACAACATTGGCAAGAACCTATTCTATGATCTGCCAGTGGCAGAAGTATAGTATTAGTACCAAACATGTAGTATTATGTAGGCAACTACCGGCTGAGCTCCAAATATAATAAAAATGTAAACAAAATGCAACTAGGAATGTAACTACACCTAAATATCCTTGAAGATAAAAGAATAAAGCTAACAAGGGAATAATAATAAACTATTTTATTCCACCTATTGATAGGAACATAAATGCTATACCATATATCATTTGCTAATATACAAATAAAGAGCAGAAAAAGAATATATAGTAGTATACAAAGTAAATAAATTGATATACAATATTAATAAATGAAGAAAGAGAGGGATATATTGTAGTGCCATGGCTACATATATATAAATATACAAAAAGAAGACTAACTCAAAAGGTACAACCTAAAGTAGTCATACCAACATCTTAAGGTCTCCTAATCATAGTAGGAACTAGTTCTAACACAATCAGGATCTCTATTCCATACATCTAAACTTGAGATAATTATTCATAAAAAATAATTATTAGAGAAGAGAATCAGAATTATACCTCAAATCTTAGTACTACACCAATAATCAACCCATCACAGACTAACAGTAATAACAATAATATAGTGACCGCCTAGCCTAGGAAAACAATACATAAATCAAGCCCCATAACCTAGAAGGTCCAATAAACACACAACACAAAACAAGCAAGGATTATGACCTATACTGTAACGACCTAAAAATTTGATGAAATATGTGAAATTTATGTTTTTATTTGATTTGACTACTTTTCCCCTCCCCGTAGTTGCATTATAATATTTCTGGGGTGTGGGAGTGATTGGCATAATTTTTGATGTATTTTAGTATCATTTATGCAATATTTTTTGATAGCTTTCAGAGTCTTATTTTAGACTTATGTGAATATCTTTTGATCCGTGTGATGGATGTTCGAACGGACTATACCAATAGCTCTAGAATATTTATTTTAGGCTAGGTATACCTTAGGTTTGGGTCCTTGTGCACCTGAGCTCATTTTGACCTATTGGTCAGAAAGCTGAAAAATTGAAAAGTTAGGTGTGGGACCCACTTTTGGTCGAAATGACATCGTATGGAAAATCCAACTTCGTCAACCGATCTATAATGTCAATTTTAGTGTTTTATCATGTTTGGTATGATTTTATGGCTTTTAAATCTCATTTCAACCCTCGGTTTGGAAAATTATGATTTTGGGTTTCGGGGATCAATTTTGTGAAAATGAATTTTTATGGAAAATCTGGTAGCACCATCGCGTCGGATATAGTAGACTCCGAACGAATCCTGGGAGCCCCGTCGAAGTCCATTTCGACTTGAAAAAAAAAACAGCACCTGTTATTGCAGAAAAATCTGCAATATATAGCAGATTTTTCACCCTTTTTGGCCCATTTTGCTCATTTTCATTTTGTCTCTTGAGAGTTAAACCCTAAATATTTTGAGAGCTTAAAAGTGAAGTTTATGGGAGATTGGGAAGCTAGACTAACACCTATTTCTTAATTATATTACAAATTTAAGGTAAGAAGTTACCCTTTTTTTAGTAATTTCTTCATTAATTTCTCAAAACCCCAAAAATCTTAGGGCATGATTTTAAACCCAAATTTCACTCATTTTTACTTGAATAATACTTTTATATTATAATTACTAGTTTTTCATCAATTTAACCTTCAAAACAACTTAGATTCTGGATTTTAACCCAGATTTCAAATATTTTATCCGATAAAGCTCAAAAATGGTTTTTCTTCGATTTGAACCTCATTTTTGAATTGATTTAACTTGAATTTTGAGATGTAGGTTCCTAAAAATATGGGGAACATGTTTTTGAAGTAAAGTTCCAATTTTGCCCATCTTTTTCAAAAATCCATTTTAGGGGTCTATTTTGACCCCGAACCAAAAGTAGTCAATACTGGTGTCGTTGGTTTTGTTTTGACATGTATATTTAATATTTGATGTTTCTAGTAAAATTTAGGATTGTTCGTAAAAGTTAAGGTTGCGGGTTCAAGTGTAGCGGATCGATTTCAGCCTTCGAGGTAGGTTATGGCTTAACTCTTTAGACTGGGTTGGGTAGTAAATGATGGTGGAAAATGAATTTTAAGGGTGAGAACTAATCATGAAAAATGACTATATATGTATTGTGCCCATGTGGGGGAATATATGTGATATAATTGTCGAAATTGAAATATTATGTGATATGTTTGATCGTGTGGGGTCCTTTATGATATTGATGGCCTTGAATACATGCGAACAATTGTATTTTATTGCTTAATGTGGTACGATTGGTGTATTGTGATTATATTCATACTTTATTGGGATATAAGACGTGAAAATTCATGGATGAAATGAAAATAACGAGTGGATATTGGCTCATGTGGTTATGAAAATATATCATTGTGGTTGGTTTTGTAAATAATTATTGTGATGGGTTCCGAGCATTACATCTTCATATCATACTCATTCATGAAATATTGGTACTACCGTGGAAACATCTGAGAAACACTGGCAACACCTTTTTAAAAATATTGTAACTCCTTATAAAACCCTTTCCAAGGGATATGCCGGAAAGGAGATATGAGATATGTGGATTGTATATGGGTTGACAAAAACCCCATGGGTTCTACGTCAGGAAGCTTTAGCTCCGTAGGTGTATATGGGGATTTTGTGACGATCTCGTAGATTGTACGACAACCTCGTGCATTATCATCATCATCATCATCATTATCATAGACATTCCACTTACTTTATTGTGTTTATGTTGTGTTGTATTGCCTTATAGACTTGTCATCTATGTGTTTGTCTTACTTTCCTTTACTTGTATTTGATGATCTTGTATCTACATGTTCTCTCTTGTTCTATTATATGTGACATAATGTATACTTGTGTTTCATATCTTGGTGTGTTTTTGTAATATATGTGAGATATACTAGAACTGTTAGTGCAAGCGGTGTTGGCTACCGTTGTGGGGCATTTTTTGATTGCAACTGACGTGCCCTTAGTGTATATTTTGTATGCTTTATTTACCACTTTTCTTGGTCGGCCTATGATACCTACTGAGTACAAGTGGACCGTACTCATGCCTACTGCGCCCTTTCGGTGCAGGTCCTAGCTCAAGTGCGCCTCAGCTTACTTGATTTGGGTAATTGTTGGAGCTTCCAAGGTAGCGGTTGGACATTCATGCGTCCGAAGTTCACCTCTATCTTTCTATACTAGTTATGTCTTTATTAGTGTTTGGAGACAGTTATTATTCCTTTGTGGTTATTTTCCCGATGTATTTGACTCTTGGATTGTATTAGTAGTTCTTACACTATTGACACCTGGTTTTGGGCATGATTGGTATTTTGGATAAGTTCTTTTAGCATTGTTATGATTATTTATATGGTTCAGCTTCATTCTAGAAGCCTTACCTTGGGGTATTTTTGTCTTTTTCTCTATTCGTATCAGTTTGGGTAATACTTGTCAAGGTACGCTGCGACAAGTGCCATCATGACCCTCATTCTTTGGTCGTGACATATACCTATGCAACCCTTCCTAAGGCTAATAGATATAGGTCATATTGGTGATAGGCAATACGCATACATGGATGAATGCAAAGAAAATTCATACTACCATATCCGATCCGAGTGCCATAAACTAATTTAGTGTATTATACACCTTCTCTAGCTTGATGGCTTGCAAAGGTAGGACCTACGACGACCTTCATTTTCTATCATGACGGCTCACGCACGAAGGGACCCCTAGGGGTTTTTAAAGTACCCATATACATCGACATGATCCTAATCCAGGATTTCCAACCATCATCATCATCCTCATCAATCTGCTTCATCCAATACCAGAGAGATGAATATATGTATGTAATAATGCACAAACTCAAAATATGGATAAAGGAATGTAGGTCTGTAAACCCATTACTTGAGGTCTAAAACAGGACTAAATATTCGTAGAAGTGAATAAAGGATCAGAATATCTCTCTAAAAAAGTAAATAGTAGTGTTAAACTAATAGACCACAATATATCTCTATCATATTTTGTGAACATCATTTTTAGTTTCGATAGATCATAAATCATACATTAAGGTTGTACTGTCATGACCTAATTTCTCAAGAAATATTGACACCTAATATAACTTACTAGTAGGTAAGCCAAAGCGTGGTCCAAAACTACTAGTAAAGGTCTACCCTAAGAAATGAACAAAAGATGCCTAAAATACATAAGATAATCTCAAAACCTGGTGAAATCAGTACAAGAGCTTCTAATGTACTCACCGGTTCAACCCAACTCTGAAAACAACATAGAGATTGGTATATTACATAAGAGAGAGAATATTAATACTTTAAATGCTAGAAGCTCTAAGTCTCCAAATTATAGTTGCACTGCACAGTGCACACAGTATTCATGAGAACCTGTACTATAATCTGTAGGCTGCAGAAGTGTAGTATTAGCAACTAACATTTAGTACTCAATAGAAAACTAATGAATGAGCTCTAAATATATTGCAAAATAAATAACATGCAACCAAGAATGTAACTACACCCAAATATATTGGAAGCAATCACAAAATAGGTAAGGAGGCAATAAGAATAAACTATTCTATTTTAGAAACTCCTAGGAACCATGCCACTATACAAATAAAGAGATGAAGAAGAATATATAGTAGTAACAAGGTGAGGAATTGATATACAACATTAATAAATGAAGAAAAAGAGGGATATATGGTAGTGTCATAGCTACATATATATAAATATACATAAACAAGACTAATTCAAAATGTACAACCTAAAGTAGTCATGCTAGAATCTTAAGGCCTCCTATTCATAGTTGGAACTAGTGCTAACATAATCAATCAGTTTCAATAACTCAATTATTAGTAATATAAAATATTAGTTACTCAGTTATCAAAACTCAGCTCTAGTAAAAGCTTAGTTACAGTATATACGTATATGCACAGTAATGTATACTCAGTATTTCCAGCAGTTTTAATTATCCATGTACTCTCATATTCAGTTACTCTATATCATTCAGTCAGTTATTGTTTATGCATATGAGCCCATGCATTTAGCCTTACCTCATCTAGCATACCTGTATATTCCATATACTGATGCATACTCTTTTCTTGCGTTATGATGTCTCATATCATAGGTTCAGATGCTCAAGTTCTTGACTTCGCATAGATAGATTCAGTTAGTAATAACAAATTTTGTAGTGAGTCCTCATCTATTGAGGATGTGCTTTGATTTCAGTATTTTTAGTATTTTCAGTGTTTCAGTAGACGAAGTTAGTTGGGGGCTTGTCCCATCAACTACACATTCAGAAAGTTTAGTTAGAGTCTTTTCAAACTAGACTAGTTCAGACAGTATTCAGATTTTAGATATTTTATCAGATGTTATTATTTACTTGTATTTTAGATTTTGAACCTTATGGCATTTCAGCCTGTTTTTCACATTATTTTTCAGTGTTATTATCCAGTGCTCACAGCGGGTACCAATTATGGGTTAGCTTGATATCCTTCGGGGTCTTCAGGGTCATAAGCACCGTGTAGCATCTGGGATACACACTCGGGGCATTACAAACTTAGTATCAAAGCCTAAGGTTCAATAGAGTCCTAGGGAGTCTAAAATCCGCGTCTAGTAAAGTCTTGTGCATGTGTGTAGCGTGCCACACTTATGGACAAGAGGCTGTGAGATGTTTTATGGAAAAGTTTCCATTCTTTTAGTATTTATGTTGTGCGAGTAAGAATGATCTCAAGATAAACTCTCGGTCTAATCGTTTCTCCCATCCGCTTACCGAAAATGCCTCCCAAAAAGAACAATGGAAGAAGAATAGGAAACCATTCAGCACTTCAGCCCGTTCAGGCAGATCCCCTGGACAAGTTTATCTCCGATGTAGAATTTAGAGTTGCATTTAACACTATAGCTAATTCTGTAGCAGCTCAAAATGAACGGCCAGCTACTGTTTAGGCCAACCTAGTGGCCAATACTACTACAGCCAATATTTTGGACTTCACCCAAATAAATCCTCCCCTATTCTCAGGACCTATGTTAGAAGAGGATCCACAGAAGTTCCTCAATTAGATTCAAAAAGTCACAGATATCATGGGAGTGACTTCCAGCGAGAGTGCTGAGTTAGCCTCCTTTAGGCTATAAGATGTGGCTCCTACATAGTTTATGCAGTGTAAGGTAGACAGAGGTACATATGCGGATCCCATAGAGTGGGAAGAGTTTACTACTACTTTTCTAGATAGATTTTTTCCCTTAGAGCTGAGAGAATCCAAGGTGTTAGAATTCATCAATCTCAGGAAAGGCAACATGAGTGTGAAAGAGTATTCCCTCAAGTTTACTCAGTTAGCCCGATATGCTCCTTATGTAGTAGAAGATAGTAGGTTTAGAATAAGCAAGTTTATGTCTAGGGGGTATCAGAATGTGCGGTTAGGGAGTGCAGAACAACGATGTTAATTAAGAAAATGGACATATTCAGGCTCATGGTCCATTCTCAATTAATATAAGAAGATAAGAATAAAGAGAGAGAGAGAGAGGGAGGAGAATAAGAAAGAAAGAACAGGTATATTCAATTTTACTCAGCCTAAGTTAGAGGGTGGTAACCATTCCTAATTTCGCTTGAAATCTTCAGTTCTAGCTCCATCTTCCACCAGTTCTCTAGTACCTAAGTTTAGAAATAGTAATAAGGAAAGGGCACCAGGCTCTAAATCTCAGGGTAGTGTCAGTAGTGCTCGAGCAAATCCTCTTTGTCAAAAATATGGCAGAAACCACCAAGGTTTCTGCAGAGTTGGCAGTGATGTTTGTTTTACGTGTCCCAAGCCAGGCCATACGATTAGAGATTGTCCTCAGTCAGGTTCTCAGGGTTAGTACAATCATCCTTCAGCTCAGTCCAATCACCTAAATCAGCAGGGTGTCGCTACTAGTGCCACCAGTGGGCAATACCCAAAAAAGCTCTATGCACTTCAGTCCAGACAAGATCAGGAAAGTTCTCCTGATGTGGTCACTGGTACGTTATAGTTCTTCTATTTAAACATCATGCCTTTTTAGATATAGGAGTTTCTCTATCTTTTGTAACTTCTTACATATCAGTCAATTTTAAAGTTATACTAGAAATCTTAATAGAACTTTTCTTAGTCTCTACCTCAATGGGTCAGTCTATTATAGCCCGATGGGTATACAAGAACTATCCAGTTATAATATCTTAGAAAGTCACTTCAGTAGACTTAGTAGAGTTAGAGATGATGGATTTTGACATCATTCTCGGCATGGATTGGCTCCATTCAAGGTATGCCTCAGTTGATTCTAGAAATAGAATTTTTCATTTTCAGTTTCTAAATGAACTAGTCCTTGAATGGGGGGTAGTACTACAATGCTTAAAGGTCAATTGGTTTCAAACCTTAGAGCGAGAAAAATGATATCCAAGGGATGTATCTATCATATTGTGTGAGTCAAAGACACTAGTTCAAAGACTCCTAGTCTTTAGTCAGTTCCAATTGTTAATGAATTCTCAGATGCATTTCCTGAAGATCTTCTCAAAGTTCCTCACGTAAGCAAAATTGACTTTGGAATAGACTTTCTTCCAGACACTTAGCCTATATCTATTCCATCATACAGTATGGCACCAACAGAACTCAATGAATTAAAAGAACAGTTAAAGGTCCTTTAAGATAAGGGGTTCATCAGACCCAGCGTTTCCCCGTAGGGCACACCCGTCTTATTCGTACATAAGAATAAGACGGGTTCTCTTAGGATATGTATAGATTACCATCAGTTGAACAAAGTTATAGTCAAGAATAAATACCCACTTTGTAGAATTGATGACTTTTTTGACCAACTTTTGGGCGCCAGTTACTTTCATAAGATAGACCTCAGATCAGGCTATCATCATCTATGAGTCAGAGAATATGACATTCCGAAAACAACATTCCAAACCCGATATGCTCACTTCAAATTTCTAGTCATGTCTTTTGGTCTTACTAATTCCCCAGTAGCTTTCATAGACATAATGAATCTCTTGTTCAAGAAGTACTTGGACATATTCGTTATAGTCTTCATAGATGACATTCTTGTCTATTCTCGTAGCGAGAATGATCACACAAATGATCTCTGAATCATACTTCAGACTCTTAGAGCCCATTAGTTATTCGCCAAATTCAGTATATGCAAATTTTGATTAAGGTCAGTAGCATTCCTTGGTTATATTATTTTCGGTGATGGCATTAGAGTTGATTCTCAAAAGATTGTAGCAGTGAAAAACTGGCCTAGACCTATTTCTCTGTCAGATATTAGGAGTTTCTTGGGTTTAGTTAGCTATTACCGATGGTTTATTATTGGGTTTTCATCTATTGCATCCCGCATATCTAGATTGTCTCAGAAGAAAGTCAAGTTTTAGTGGTCAGATTCATGTGAGAAGAGTTTTCAAGAGTTGAAGACTCGATTCACTACAGTCCCAGTCCTAACATTACCAAATGGTTCAGATGGGTTTGTTGTATATTGTAATGCATATATAGTAGGTTTAGGTTGTGTTCTCATGTAGAGAGGTAAGGTCATAGTGTACGCCTCTAGATATCTTATACCTCATGAGATGAATTACCCTACCCATGATCTTGAGTTAGCAACTATAGTATTTGCCTTAAAGATTTGGAGGCATTATTTTTATGGGATGCATGTTGATGTGTTCACAGATCACAAAAGCTTGCAGTATGTGTTCTCTCAGAATTATTTGAATTTGCGTCAGAGAAGATGGTAAGAATTATTGAAAGATTATGACATGAGTGTTCTGTACCATCCGAGGAAGGCCAATATAGTGGTTGATACTCTTAGAAGGTTGTCTATGAGTAGTGTTGCTTATGTTAAGACTGGTAAGAAGAAGTTAGCTTAGGATTTTCATCAGTTTGCCCGACTAGATGTCCACTTAGTCGATTCAGTAGAGGGAAGTGTAAAGGTGTAGAATAGTTCAGAATTATCTTTAGTTTCCAAAGTCAAGGAAAACTAGGACAAAGATCCCAGTCTAGTTAAGTTGAAAGAGTTAGTCAGAGATCAGAAAGTATTGGTTTTTCCCAAAGGGGAGATAGTGTGTTACTTTTCAAGAGTAGGCTTGAGGCAACTAATTCTTTTATAAGCGCATGGTATACATAACTCTATTCATGCAGGGGCCACTAATATATACTGCAATTTGCGGGACATCTATTGATAGAGTAGGATGAAGGGGGATATTATAGAGTTTATAGCTAAGTGCTCTATGTGTAAGCAGGTTAATATTGAGCACCAAAATCCTAGTGGGTCCTTGCAGGATTCCAGTATTCCTACATGGAAATGTGAGGAAGTGAACATGGACTTTGTAACGGGTTTGCCTCATACTCGTTATCAGCATGATTTGATTTGGGTTATCATAGATAGGATGACCGAATCCGCTTATTTTCTTCCAGTTCATACTTCCTATTCAGTCGAGGACTATGCCAAACTCTATATCAGATAGTTTTTCAGGTTACACGGAGTCCCAGTGTCTATCATCTCTGATAGAGATACATAATTTACCTCTCACTTCTAGAAAGCATTCCAAAATGGTCTTGGTACCCAAGTTCACCTCAGTATATCCTTCCACCCTCAACAGATGGTCAAGAAGAAAGGACCATTCAGACTCTAGAAGATATGTTAAGAGCCAGCACTGTTGATTTTAAAGGTAGTTGGGATAACCACTTTCCTTTGATTGAATTCGCATATAATAATATCTATCATTCTAGTATTTAGATGGCTCCATGTTCAGTTACAGTTATAAACTTGGTATTCTTTACCGTTGCATATTCAGTCATACATCCATGGATCAGTTAAGTCATGTACTCGAGCATCAGATATGCATGTTTAATATGAAAACTTAGCTTATCAGTAGCTTTAGTCATGTATTCCATGCGTCAAATTTGCATGTTCAATGTATAAACTTAGTCCATCAGTATTTTTCAGCTTAATCAGTCTCATTCGAGGACGAATGTTCCCAAGAGGGAGATATTGTAATACCCCAAATTTCCCTATCTTAACTTAACTCTAAATACATGAGTAATCCTATATAAATTTTTCTAAATATTCAGTATTTTTCAATTTAGAGCTTACTATTGCATAGAAAATTCAATAAGCTTTCCAACGATATAAAATCCCCCCCAAATCCAATAGCAAGGTGAAGAGTTATAGCATATTTTGTAAAATAGTATACCACCTGGCACATCACCGCATTGTGCTAAGGGTCCAAATGGCAATTGTCAAAATCCAGTGATCCCACCGCATCGCACCACAAGTCATTTTCCCAATTGTCACTGTTCAATGTGACTCCGCAATCATGGCGCATTGTGTCACGGGGGTAAATTCGCATACAGTGAAGCTCCGCAATAGTAGAGCATCGTGCAAGCTCCCAGTTCCACATTGTCAATTTCTAGTGACATAGCACGATAGCGTCGCGTCGCACTATAGCCCAAAATTGAGGTTTTCAGTGATGAATTCTTAAATCTTTCTAGGGGTAATTTAGACTTTTTCCACGGTCCTAATCAGTCTAAACACTAAATTAAACCCTTAAATAACCCATTATCTCATTATTTACTCATTTTTCTCAAGATTAAAAACATTCTCTTTCATAGGGGCAAAACCCTAGCTTCAAGAAATCAAGAACAAATTTAAGAATTCCTCCAAGAACCTTCAATAATTAATATATCCAGGTATGTTAGGTATTTATTCTTGGGTTTCTTTTATCCATGAAGTCCAAGAACCCTTTTTATACTTATAAGATCTCAGATTTATGAACTTCATACTTAAAATTGATTGTGTTCATGTCCATGATAGTAGTTGGGTTTCAATTCATGATTAATTGTAAGTTTCCATGAAATTAAAATAGTTATGTGATGAATTATATAAATTGAATGTGAAACCCATGAATTTGTAATTGAGTATTGTATTCATTATGTTCATATGTTGGCCATTACCGTGCAAAACAATCCATGTTCCCCAAGTGTTTTCTAAAATGCCTATATGAAGTAAATAGTGAAATCACGACATGTCTTTGTGTGGTCCCCATCATGTATAAGCTTATGACCTACAAGTGTTTGATAAAATGTCTCTATGAATGAATTATCGACAAGTGGACATTGTTATGCTTTTTAAGATCATGCCATGCTTTACTTTCATGCTATTGTGTCCTAGGGTATTCAATACCCAAAAGTCTAGTTGTTTACCTAGAGCTACATTAGTTAAAGAATAGCTTTAGTCATGACACAAAATAGTAGTACTCAGTCAGTTACAGAACTCAGTATCAGTCTAGTTCAGCTCAGTATAATTAGTTTAGTGTTTATTCAGTTGGGAGTAGGATTCAGCACTGAGTGAACCCAAGGATGGGGGCTCACCTGCTAGTGGGGGTGTGATCCTTAGAAGCAGTCCTTGTATTCCAGAACTATGTAGCCAGCGTAGGTTGAGATATCAACCTGCCAGTTGAGGGTTGATGAGGTGTTTCTACCTGCTAGTTGAGGGAACCACCATTCTCATTAGAGTACCTGCCAGATGAGGGAACCACCATTCTCATTAGAGTACCTGCCAGATGAGGGTAACTCTTTATCTTGTCTTTACTCGTGGAACGGTACTAACATCCTTCCAATTAGGGTTATAGGTTGGACCCTAGTTATCTTATTTGGGGAATGTCGATTAAATTATTACTTCCCACAGTCTTAGTTTTAGTCTTAGAATAGAACTCAGTTTAATTCTACAGAATTAGGACTGTCAGATACAGTCAATAAGTTTTAATAACTCAATTATCAGTAATCTAAGATATTAGTTACTCAGTTATCATAACTCAAAACTCAGCTTCAGTAAAAGCTTAGTTACAGTATACATGCATATGCATAGTATTGCAAACTCAGTATTTACAATAGTTTCAGTTATCCATGTACTCTCATATTCAGTTACTCTATATCATTCATTTTGTTATAGTTTATGCATATGAACCCTTGCATTCAGCCTTACCTCATCTATCATACAAGTACATTCCACGTACTAACGCATACTCTTTCTTTATGCTATGATGTGTCATATCATAGGTTTGGGTGCTCAAGTTCCTTACCGCACATACACAGATTCAGTTAGCAGTAGCAGATTTAGTAGTGAGTCTTTATCTATTGAGGATGTTCTTTTATAGTAGTATTTTTAGTATTTTAGTAGACGGAGTTAGTTGGGGGCTTGTCCCATCAACTTTAAATTGAGACAGTTTAGTTAGAGGTTTTTCAGACTAGACTAGTTCAGATAGTATTCAAATTTTAGATATTTTATTAGATTTTATTATTTACCAGCATTTCAGATTTTGAACCTTATGGCATTTCAGCCTATTTTATGTATTACTTTTAGTGTTATTATTCAGTACTCACAGCAGGTACTAGTCATGGGTTAGCTTGTGGTCTTTCGGGGTCGTAAGCACCGTGTAGCATTAGGGGTACAGACTCGGGGCATTATAGTGATTATTGATACATTGCTAATAATGATGTTGAATAGTTGATAAACGAGGATTAGTTGGTAAACGATTATTAGTTAATGAAGGATGTTAGTTAATAAAGAATAGTTTGATGATAACTGGTAAATTGTTGACGATTATGATCAACAGATATAGTATGATTAGTTGATAATAATGAATGGTGGATAAATGTCTATTTTGGTCTAGTGATGAACCTTGACTAGATGTTATATATTGGCTATTTAATAAATAGTGGTTAGTTTCTATCATGTGAATAAGGATAATGTTTAGGCTAATAATTAGAGGTTATGTGATGACTAGTGAACTATTGATTCTATTATAATAAGTGTTCGTTAACTAATAACGAGTAGTTTGGAAGTATTGAATAGATAGATATTCTATGGTGATATAATTATATTTATGAGTATTTTAGTGCATGTCATTCGGTAATGACTATTGTGATGATATTGATACTCGGTAAGGCTGGAGGATACATTGTGATGATATTGATACCTGGCAAGGCCGAAGGATACTGTTGTGATGATACTCATACCCGACAAGGACGGAGGATATATTGATGATATGTTGATACCCGACAAGGCCGGAGAATATATTGATGATATATTCATACTCGGCAAGGATGGAGTATATATTGATGATATGTTTATATCGATAAGGTCGGAGGATACTATCAATGATGTATTAATGCCTGACAAGGAAGGAGGTTGATTTCGAAGATGATAGTCCTGATGAGGATAGTTATGATGAGTTGTGATATTAATGGTGTACTTTGTGCATTCCCTCCTACATGTGTATCACCTATCACCAGTATGCATCTGTATTTATCACCGGCATGGGACAGTTTTATAGATATGGGTGAAGAATATGCCTTGTGTTGTTGTATGTTGACTGTACCTGCTGAGCCTGGGGTGGTGGAGGTACGTATAGGCTCGACTCGGTATTTAGTTTTTTTGAAGTAGTAAGTTATTCACGCTATTATTGATATTGTTGTTATCGTTGTTATGATTATTATTTTGGCTAGCTTATGACAGATTGGTCATTGATCTGGTATTGGGATTCAAGGTATGTCTTCGAAGTCTCCTATCTTATGACTGTCTTATTATGCACGATTATTTTATGTCTAGCTATGTGAATTATAAACCATGAATATGATAGTATTTAAATCCTTATAGTGTTGTAATGAGGTGTTAAAATAAGAATAGGATGATATATGTTATGCTTTGAGATGATCTCGTGTTTATATGTATATATACTTTTATATATCTAGCTATATAAAGCTATGACACTATCGTATATACCTTCCTTCATTGTTCATATTGTATAGTCATTTCTTCACCTTGTATATTACTACATATCTTTCTTTCGCTCTTTACTTGTATATTGACACGGGATATACGGTATAACATTGATGTATATTTAATGTAGCTAGAATAAGATAGTTCACCCTAATAATTCCTTAGTTTTATTATGTTACACTCTTAGACATGAACAGGATAGTTGTTCCTTATTATCTCATTAACTTGTCATATAATTTTTGGACACTTAGGTGTAGTTTCCATTCTGCTTATATGTTATATATATCTACTTTATCTTTGGTGGTCAATTGATAGTATCCTACTGGGTACCATTCATTTGGTACTCATACTACACTTCTGCAGCCTATAGATAATAGTAGGGGTTATCGTCATTGATGTGTGCATCGTACGGAGTAGCCCTAGTTCTGAGACTTTGAGTGAGCTCCTGACGTTTGGATTATTACTTCTCTCTTTCTTATGTGTTAGATTGGTCTCTATGTTGTATTCGGAGATAAGTTTTATCAATGTATTTCACTTGATTCACTTTTGTACTCTTTTTATATTAGAATCTCTTGTACTAATACCACCACGTTTTGGGATTCTTCTATGTATTGACCTTTATTTCATACATTCTACATTCTTTTCCTTATCTTATTGAGCAGTCCATTACTAACCATTCTGGACTAAGGGTTGTCTTTCCTATTGGTGGGTTATGGTAGGTGCCATCATGACCTAAGGAAATCATGTTGTGACAGTATCTTAACGTTTGCCATCGCTAAGAAATCAATAAGAATGAAGAAAACCCAATACATGCAAGAATCTTTATCTCAAACGACATGGAACTTCCTCTATTTCATTAATCCACCAGGATTTTTGCAACCTATCTAAGGGAATTAGCAGTTGATAGTTATGAGATCAATCATGAAATCCATAGAAAAAACTGCAGAATCAATCTCACAATAATGAAATAATAAATCCCAAAGTCTTAAATTAAATAACAAACCAAGAACAACAAGATGTTTGTGAACTTAGCCCCAAAGGGCCTTGTTTTGAATCAATCAATATGTGAATGTCCATCATGAATACAAAGCCTAAAGGGTATTTATATATTAGAAGAAACCTTAGAAATAAAATTCTAACTAAAATAGGAAAACTTAACTAACCGTACCTAATAAGACTTAGAAACATAATAGGAGTGTAATTGGGATACATGGAAACCCTAGAAATGATTTCAGAATGATTTGGAAAAGTTAGGATTGGTGGCCACTTACCTATGTCCACATGTGGTTTACCAGTGGGCACATGTACCACATTTGGTCCTCCTGTAGATTCAGGTAAGTGGCAGAAAAATTTCTTGTACTGTTTATCCTCGGGATTTTGGACTTTTGGTACTTACCTTACCCATATGTGGTATCTGCATGTAGAAATAGGTAAATGCCAAAGTCCCCACCTTCAGTTAGATCTTTCCAATGATACCAATTTTTTCTTAATTCGATATCAGGGTGAAAAGTTATGGCCAAATTACTGAAGAACTGTCAGAGTTGCCAATGACCACGACCACTACTTTTTTCTTGCGTCTGACCCTCTAGACTTTGACTTCTAACATGTACTTAGGTAACCTACACCTGGTAAGAGCCATATATGCCCAAAAATGACCACGTAAGCGGCCCAAAACATCACTTTTCAACTCTTTTTCTTGAACTTAGCATCCAAAACCTAATTTCCTACAAAACACTCCAAAAGCACATCAAATCCAACAAAATAGCCTTGAGTACATGCATATTCTCTAAGTTCAAGAATCGTAAGTGCTACATTTCTATAGCACGTTAGGATCCTCAACTTAAAATGTTGCATGTCCTCAAGAAACAAAATATACAATGATGCTTAACCAAGAGAAACCTAAGATACCTATGGCAATCAATCATCAATTTTAGCTCAAGATCCTTATTCTCTCAAAGTTCAATCTTTTAAAACCAACTGTGTGCGTTAATGAAGCACAAGAATATGACACAAAGGAATCAAGCTATGGCATTATATTAAAAACAAATAACCATGCATATATATAAGTTACACTACCCAAATAAATGAGTAGCTAACAATACAACTCATGTTCCCTCACAACATAAAGTCCCATTCACTCATATAAAATAATTTTCATGACCAGCGGCTACCTCCTAGTTGCGAAAACAGTGGTTACAGTCACAAGTGACCACAAGCTAACCCATGAGCTTGTACCTACTATGAGCACTAAGAAAAATAATAATAATAATGAATATGAGCGGAAGATAAATCGATAAGGCCATAAAAATTTGAATACTAAAAGTGCGATTAAAACCCAAATCTAATGTATCTAATAAGATACTGGAAACCAAGCTATTTATCTGTATCAATTAACAAGACTGTTAAAAACTGACTAACTATCTAACTGACTATCTGAAAGCCTCTAACTAACTCAGGAGTTGATAGGACAAGCCCCCAACTAACTTTGACTGATTGAGCATAATGAAATACTGAAGTAACTGCATAAAAGATAATATTCCCTCAATAGATAAGGACTCAACACTACTTCTACTGAGTAACACCAGGCTGGCTAAGTACAGCTTAGAAACTGAGCGTCCGAACCTATGTTATAAAATAACATAGTGCTAAGAAGAGTATGCGATCAGTACTTTAAAAGTACTGGTATATGAGATGAGGTATTAATAGAACGCATAGTATAAATAAGAAGGAATGTATAAACATATAATATCTGAGAATGCAAGACCAAGCATAAATATGTTACTGATATAAATCTGTAACCTGAAAGACTGAAAGCTGTAAAACCAAAAAACTGAAAATCTGTACACTTGGTCAAGCAAATATGAACTGAGTCACACTGAATACTATACTGAGATTATGGAAGGCATCATCTAATCAATATGCCCCAATTTGAGCCAAATGGGGTCCAACCTGTAATCCCAAATTGGAAGGGTGTCAGGACTGTGCCATGGGTACTACCACTGGCTATGCGGATCCACTAAACTTATGTCCCAAAGGACTAAGGAGTCACCCTCTACTGGTAGGTGCTCTCATAAGATATATGTCAACCCTCGACTGACAGGTGGACATCTTAAACCTATGCTGGCTACGTAATTCTAGAACTAGGGACTGCTACTAAATATCACACCCTCTACTGGCAGGTGAGTCCCTATCCTTGGGTTTTCTCGGAGCAAAATCCTACTCCTAACTGAACTAACACTGGTACTATACTAAACGTAGTTTAATTGGTGCTCATCATGATCATAAATATGTAAGCATACTGATAAAATTAATGGATTAACTGTCTGAGTATTTGAAAAGCTGAAATCATGTACAACACATAGGTATAGGTCGTTCATAACCCACCTGCATCGAATGAAAAATCAATAATATGATATCAAATCTTGCAACTGTAATACGAAAGTCATAGCTCAAAACTCACATTCCCCAATTATGAGAGAAACATGAACACTGAACATAGGAACACCTTAAACATGGGAAACGACGTGATTGCATGGCTAATTTTTAACCTGGGGATTTAACATAGAAACATCAACACTCAACATATGAAATAACTTAATCTACTTGAAAATACTTGTAAACATATCTTGTACTTGAATTAACAAGAAATTCAAGGTGCTAGTTCATCTTGAATTTGAAAAAACTCATAATTTAAACAAACGAGAATTTTGGGCTTCATAGGTGAAAGAGACTCGTGGATGAACATCCCACATGCCTTACTAGATTAAATCTAGAAGATTCCATGAGTTGAACTTAAAGCTTGAATTCCTTGATTTTTTGTGAATGAGTTTAGAGTTGTTCTTGTGGAAATAGAGGGTTTCTTGAGACTAATTTGTTAATAAAAAGACAAATAATGCTCCCTGGAAGCCCCAAATTCATGTTATGGACGGATTAGGTGAAGGGAAATGACCCAAATACCCTTAAAATGCCAAGAACAAAAGTTGGACGGGCTCTAGAGAGGTGTACTAGGCCGGATGGTGCCTGCCTTAGAGCGGTGGACTAGAGCGGGCAACACCCGTTTATCCCGTTGGTGCTACTAGTTTGGTTTTCCAAACACGCCCTACACTCATCCAAAAATTCCAAAACTCACTCAAGACATACTTTGAACATCCCCAATCATGCATCAACCCAAAAATCATTGTCCAGAGGTCGGGAAGGTTAAAATAAATTCATTCAAGTTTAGGGTTCTTGAAAATGACTAAGTCCTTAACACTTAGTTAAAATTATAACTCTTGGACCCCTTAAACATGCAATTATGAGCTGAATTGACCTTGGGATCTTTCGGGGTATTACATTATCTCGTCGTAAGAAATATTTTTCCTCGAATGAGACTGGTTAGGCTAGAAGCACTAAGTCAACTGAGATCACATACTGAACATGCATGTCAAGAAACATGATTACATAACTAAGTCTAAAACATAAGACATGAGATTGATTACATAGGTGAAATTTAGAATGGAAGAGAGTTAATCTAAGGAAATTATTACCATAAGATGAATCTGAGTTTGCGGAGAAAAGATGAGGGTTCTTGGTTCGCATATTTGCTTTTGCTTCCCAAGCTCCCTCAACGGACTGACTCCACCAAAGAACATTAACCAATGGAAATTCTTTATTCCTGAGCCTACAAATCTAACGATCAAGGATCTCAATTGGGACTTCTTCGTCAGAAAGGCCATCATTCACATCCATATCTTCTAATAGAACAACTACAGCTAAATCACCAATACATTTCTTAAAAAGGAAACATGAAATACCAGATGTACTGATACCAAATCTGCAGGAAACTCTAGCTCATAAAATACCTTCACAGAATGGTCTAAGATTCTATATGGGCCAACATAATAAGGACTAAGTTTCCCCTTCTTTCCAAATCTCTTTACTCCCTTCACAGGTGAAATCTTCAAATAGACCAAATCACCAACCTCAAACTTAAGATCCCCTCTCCTCATATCTTTATAAGATTTCTGAAAGCTTTGACAGTCTTTAGTTTTTCCCATATCAACTAAACTTTCTCCATTGCCTTAAATACTGAATCTGGCCTTATCAAACCAAATTCACCTACCTCAAACCAGTCAATAGAAGACCTACAACTCCTTCTATAAAGGGCCTCAAATGGATCTATCTGAATAATGGAGTGATAAATATTGTTATAGGTAAACTCAATCAAAGGTAAGTGGTTATCCCAACTACCTTTAAAATTAATAACACAAGCTCTCAATATGTCCTCTAAAGTTTGAATGGTCCTTTATACCTGGCCATCTGTCTGAGGGTTAAAAGATGTACTAAGATGAACTAGGTACCAAAACCTTTTTGAAAAGCCTTCAAAAAGTGAGAGGCAAACTGAGTACCTCTATTTGATATGATAAACAATGGAATCCCATGCATCTTAACCAACTCCCTAATATAAGTCCTGGCATAATCCTCAGCTGAGTATGAAGTATGAATTGGCAAGAAATAAGATGATTTGGTTATTCTATCGACAATGACCCATATGGAATAATGCTGACGATGTGTATGAGGCAATCGTGTCACAAAATCCATGTTCACCACTTCCCACTCCCAAGTGGGGATGCTAAACTCCTAAGCGTACCACTGGGCCTCTATGCTCGACCTTAACCTGTAGACAGTTCAACTACTTAGCCACAAACTCTATAATGTCCCTCTTCATACCACTCCACTAATAGATTTTTTGCAAATTATAGTACATTTTAGTGACTCCTGGATGAATAGAATATCGCGCACCATGCACTTCTACAAGTTTTCTCTATCTTAAGCCATCAACATATGGAACACATAATCCACCTCAAATGGAGCACACTGTTTCCCCTTGGGAAAAACTTCAACCTTTTGATCTCTAAATATCTCTTTCAATATAACCAAACTAGGATCTCTATCTTGCTTTTCTTTCACTTCAACAACCAATGAAGATTTTGAACAATTCTAAACCCATATACTACCTTTGGCCAAATCAACCAACCGAACACCTAATCTAGCAAGCTGATGAACCTCTTAAATTAGCTTTTTCTTATCATCCTCTACATGGGAAACACTAACCATAGACAATCTGTGGCATCTTCCACTACATTAGCCTTCCTTGGATGATACAAAACACTCATATCATAATCCTTTAATAATTCTAGCCACCTTCTTTGACGAAGGTTCAAATCTTTCTATGTGATAATATACTGTAAACTCTTATGATAAGTGGAAACATCAATATGAATCCATAAATATAATGCATCCAAATTTTCAAGGCAAAAATAACTGTTTCCAACTTAAGATCATGTATGTGATAATTCTTTTCATGGTGTTTAAGCTGTCTAGAGGTGTAGTTTATGACCTTGAATCTCTACATCAAAACACAACCTAAGCCAACTCTGAAAGCATCATAATAAACTACAAATCCGTCTAATCCATCTGGCAAAGTCAAGACTGGGGAAAAAGTGAGTTGGGTCTTCAACTTCTAAAAAGTCTTCTCACAAAAATCTGACCACTAAAATTTGACTTTCTTCTGAGTCAATCAATACGGTGGATGAAATATTAGAAAACCCCTCAACAAATCATCTGTAGTCACTAGCCAAACCTAAGAAACTGATATATGATTGAGAGATGGGTCTTTGTGAGTTTCTTACTGTGTTGGTATTTTGAGGATCAACTCATATACCATCACTGAAAACTATATGGCCCAGAAAAGCTATTGATATCAACTAAAAATTTCACTTACTAAACTTAGCAAATAGTTGATGATCTCTAAGGGGCAGAAACACAACTCTCAAATGGTCTGTATAATCATTCTCACTATGGGAATAGATGGGGATATCATCAATTAAAACTTTGACTAACATGTCCAAGTACTGTTTGAACACCCTATTCATCAAGTCCATGAAAGGTTTAGGGGCATTTTTTAGTCCCAAAAACATAACTAGGAATTCAAAGTAACAATACCGAGTTTTAAAAGTTGTCTTTGTAATGGCATATTCTCTTACTCTAAACTGATATAGCTAGATCTGAGGTCAATCTCAGAGAAATACTTGGCACCCAGAATTTGGTCAAACAAGTCATCAATTCTAGGGATTAGCTATGTATTCTTGATTGTGACTTTGTTCAACTAATGGTAGTGTAACATAACGTATTTTTCCTATCTTAAAATTCATTCCTAGAATGTTATGAGTGTGCTTCAAAAATAAATAAGCTTTATTTCATATGGAATTTTCCAGATTTAGACCATCCATTGTGTAAGAAATTGAATAAGATTTCCATCAATATCAAATTCGCCCAAATCCGACACTCGGTGAAAAAGTTAGAGCATTGTTAGTAATGTAGTGTTTCGCCTGGGCACTCACCGCATCGCGGTGGATGCCAAAATGGAAATCGTCATATTCCAGTGGACCTCTAAGATATTGGCGCATCGCGGAGAGGTCCAAATTGTCAATTTCCAGTAGCGCAATGCAATAGCACCACGTCGTGCCTGAGTGAAAATTTGCACTCGTCCTTTTCCAGCAGCTTAATGTGATTTCAATGCATCGTAGTGAAGGTGTAATTATTGTACTCTTGATTCATAATTTTAATTCTTGTGTCATAAATTTAATCCCAAGTATGTGAAGTACTTATTAGGTGAATAATGTTCATACAAGTCACGTAGAGCCAAGTGGAGCTAAGAACATTAGATTCAACCAAAATTTGGCATTCAATCCTACAAGGGCGTATTTTAAATATGTATAACATTTTATATACATGGAATTTTTGATCCAAAGACCCTCAAAATAATATAGAATTGAATTAGCTTTTCGATGATACCAATTTTGCAAAAATCTGATACGCAAGTAAAAAGTTATAGCCATTTAGTGTGATACAGTGAGCTTCTGCGATGATAGTGCATCGCGCTAAAGGGCAAAATCATAATGCAGGTTACGAATTTTTTCATTAAAGTAATAAGGGGCAAAGGGGTCTTTTTCCACCTCAACCCAGGTCATAAAAACATGATCTAAGGCTTCAAAGGGGGCATTATTTGCCCCCATTCTCCAATTTTCCCTCAAGAACAACCCTAACCAATTTCCTCAAGAATCATCAATTCTAACTTCTTCTCTTCAACAAAAATATCAAGAATTTAGGATTTCTAATCCAAAAACATCAAGAATGATATCAAGATCATCTCCAAAGTACTCAAAGTTCAAGATTTTACATTCAAGTTCATCATCCAAGCTCCAAGATTCAAGTTTTCTTCATCAAATCAAGACAATGAAGGTATGTGGGGTTTCAACAAGGACAATCCTTTCGTCCTTGTGGCCCAAAACTTGTTTTAAGTTATGAATTTCTGAATTTTAATATGATTTCCATGAAAGTTAAGTTAGGGTTTATACCCAATTTATATTGTTTGAAGATTATGAGTTTACAAGTGATTGAATATTAAATTGCATGACTATTTTCATGTATCTATGAGCGTAACTCAATTTTTTTAGATTTTCGAAAGTGAGTTTAGTATGATATTGAGATTCCTGATCTTATTATTTTGATGGTGGGGAAGTATTTTCAGGAAGCATATCGAGTTGGATGTTTTTCTATGATTTTGAATGTTTATATATGAGTTCTAAATTGGGATTCATACCCATTATCACTATTTACAAGATTTTGAGTTTTTCAGAGCTGTTGAAGATAAATTCCATAAGTTTGTTAATATTTTCGTGAGCATTTCTAAAATTTTTAAATTATAATATGATTTATGAATGTTTATGTTATCAAGCATGAATTTTGAGATGTTTTGACATGAGTTTGAAGCATGACCTTTAATCCCTAAGATTGAGTTTTGATATTTCAAGAAGCTTATATTTTTAGCAAGCTTTGATAAGCAAGATTTGATCTTTTGATCCTAAGATAAGATAAGGATTCCACATTATTCATATAGTTTAAGATTTATAGCAGCGAGAAGTGTAATTGGCTTTTATTATAAGCCCTTATGCTATTTTAAGATGGATTTCCTAAGAGTTCTGAGCCAAAATATGGGAGTAGTATTTATCACTGAGCTGGGTATGATTCCAAGGTCTCATGCCCCAGAATTATGTGCCACCATAGGATTGAGATTTATAGACCCGAGACCGAGATAGTGATCACTAAAGTTAAGGTTCTATTCTGATGGAAAGGGTATAACAGCTCTCCCCAACATGGGCAAGATGTTGGACTCCATGTCAGCTCACGTGGTTTATGTTGGTTAGAAGAACCTCCCAAAGAAGACCCCTACTCTTTAAATAGTTTATAGATTTAAAGTCTTATTATATATTTTTAAATGCTAGTACTTTAAGAATTCCAAATTTTTAAGTCCCAAAGTCTCTAAAAGTGTTACAGTCTTGACGCTTCTATGTCTTTGAGTCTCCCAAGTTTCCCAAAGAGCTATATTTCTTAAGTTTCAAAAGAAGTTCTTTATTGTGATAAGATTAAAGTGTATGCTCTGAAAGTTATTGTTTTAAGATTTTCTCTAGTTGATAAGATTTGAGAACAAGAAGAGATACAGATTTCAGAGTAAGGTGTAATGAGTCACGATATTTGTATTACATACTTCCTTATTCATGAATTTAGATTTCAGGTTTTGCTCTAGCAATGTGAGTTGTTTATATCAGCATGGATGATTTCTATAAAGATTGATGATATTATTTAACTGTTGCATACACCCCCATATACTCAATACATCCTCAATGTACTGATCCATATATGTCTATGTGCTACATTGTCTTATAATGTAGGTACAAGTTGTAGTGCATATACCATGTTTAGTCAGTCTGCAGCTTCCAGTCAGCAGGTGATGAGTCCTTTTGATTCAAGGGTTCGACTCAGTTATATAGCTTGAGAAGTGTTGTATTTTCTCTATTCAGTCGTATTGAGTTGAGATAGTTGGGACTCATGATACCTATAGTCAGTACTAGTAGAGGTTTCATAGACAGTCAGTGGTGTTAATGTATCTAATTTTAGTTTTGTTGTTAAAAAAGGAGTTGTAATCTTGTAAATTCCTATTTGTATTGATCAAGTTCAGACAATTTTTATGTTTCTACTGATTTTTTCCAGATTTATGTATTTTATTCAGTTGTTTGTAAGTATGCCAGTAGAGGAGTTAGCTTGGAATCACTTGTGACCCTAAGCACCATGTGACGTCTCGGGACCCATTTTTAGGGTGTTTCAAACTTGGTATTAGAGCACAAGGTTCAAGTATCCAAGGGTGTCTATGAAGCCATGTCTAGTAGAGTCTTGCGGAATGGCACGGAGACGTCTTTACTTTTCTTCGAGAAGCTACAAGGCATTTAGGAAATATTTCCATTCTTTCAAGTCTTAGATTGTGCAATAGAAAGGATCTCTAAGATACTTATATAGATTTTCTTCTTACTCTATTCGGGCCATCTCTGCCTTATTTTTAAGGTATCAAAAATAGTCAAGCTTAAACCTTTACTACTAGGGATTTCTCAAATTGTCTCCTCAGATAGTTATGGGATTATAAGGAGGGTAGAAAGTATCCCATCAGTACTTTTAAGTTCCAAAGTTTGAAGGGCTTTATTCATGTTCATGGAAAGTCATGCACCAAGACCTAGTCAGGTGTCCTTTCAGATTCCTCCTCAGAATCCATAATGATAAGCTATACTTCTCTATCTATGTACTATTCTTAAGGTAACATGATCGGTAAGTTCCAATTCCCTCCCCTAATAATGCTCTCAGACTTTCTAGCAAGAAGTTTCTGAAGTCTCACAAAGCGGCTTGAGAGGAGCCTTCTAGTGTGTTATAACTCCCTTAATTTTACAGTTATGTCCTCATTATTATGGGCTATTTAGTTAAGACAGAGTAAGA